>NC_041392.1:635266660-635296560 GCF_002162155.2 Triticum dicoccoides | reverse complement strand
TGGTAGCTATATGATGAATGGACGTGGCTATGTATGTATGAATATAATGTTCGTAGCATTTTTTTGTTTATATATGTTTTTTTCATATATGTATTAATTTTTTATTTAGATTGTTAGTAGATATCGATTTTAGGTTAGTGCATTTTAGGTTAGTGTAGAGGAAAAAGTAAAATAAGGAAAAGGAAGAAAAAATGAAGAAGGAAAGAAGGAAGAAGAAGAAGAAGAAGAAGAAGAAGAAGAAGAAGAAGAAGAAGAAGAAGAAGAAGAAGAAGAAAAAGAAGCAGGAGAGGAAGAAGGAGAAGAAGAAGGAGAAAAAGAGGAGAGGAAGAAGAGGAAAAAAGAGGAGAAGAAGAAAGGCCATCTATTCCTTTCTTCTTCTCCTCTTTTTTTGTTTTTTTCTTCGATCTTCTCCTTTATTAATCCTTTCTTCTTCTCCTCTTTTTTTTCTTCTTCTTCCGGACACCGCGGAGGTGGTAAATTAGTAGTTGAACTAGTTAAACTAGCTTATATATAGTAAATGCTTAATTAGTAGTTGAACTAGTTGATTTAATAAAACTACTATATTTATAGTAAGTGCTTAATTTATTAGTAGTTGAGCTAGTTGATTTAATAAAACTACTTTATTTTACTATATATAGAAGTAGTTTATTTTTAGTAAGTACTACTTTATTCTATTTATAGTAAGTGCTTAATTAGTAGTTGAACTAGTTGATTTAATAAAACTAGCTTATTTTACTATAGAAGTAGTTTATTTTTAGCAAGAAAATTAATATAAATAGTTTATTTTTTTAGTTAAAGAAATTATTCCCGCATCGACGTCGACGATGCCTATGCCGCATCCTCGTTGTCGACTCGGCGGAGGAGGCCGGCTTGATCAGAGGGGCCATGTCCGGGACTGGGCTCCGCCGGGCTGGTATTGGGAGGTGCTACCTTTCGGGGGGCGTAGGTTGGTGAGAAGCCAGCCCGTCGTTGACCCGATCCTTGTTTGGTGGCGGTCGCGTGGGCCAGTGACGGTGCCTAGGCTTTCGGACACCACGGAGGTGGTACGTCACCGTGTCAGCGAGGAGGACGAGCACGTCCGTCACTACATGGTTGCATTGGAGGGCAGGTTCGACAATACCTGGCAGGTTCTTCAGGGATCTCACTGGAGCGATCCTGTGATGGTTCCTTCTCTTTGCGTGTCCACCGCCCGTGCCGATACCCGTCGGGCGCTACGGTTCTAGCTGTACTAGCGATGTTATATGTATGATAGTATTTGAGGTGTATTAATGATAATATTCGACGATGTACGGACGCAAGAGATGATGTAGTTTTGCTTATAATTGAATGCATCCTAATTTGAATACTACTTTATTTTGCGATTTGATTTTGCTTATTGAATGCTCAAATTGGAAAACCACTCCTACTTTGAATGCTAAAATTGGAGAGCACTATGCAAGGCATATGCATATGATTAGTTGATAGCTTATAGGGTTTTTGTTTTCGCAGAAATCTAGGAGCCCCCCTCCATCATCCCCGCCGTCGTCCCCGTCACCGACCCCCTCTGACCTCGAGGTGAGACCAGACAAATCCTTTTTTAGAAGAAGCCTGACTGTTGTCGTGGGGGTCGTTTCTCCTTCTTCTCCGGGTGCTAGACCTTTGTTATGCACTACAGGAAGAAGGAGTAACGACCATCACCGACGGTCGCAAATGTCAAAGAGAAATCAGTGAGGGAGAGTTCCACCATATATATATGAGAGGACGAAGAATCCCGACTGTTGTCGTGGGGGTCGCTTCTCCTTCATTCCCGTGTGCTAGACATTTTGGTGTAATGCACTCGGGGACAAAGTGAGGAGCGACCATCACCGAGAGTCAAATATATACACCACGTGAGCTGAGATTTTTCAAGAAAAGACTCGACAGACCGATAGTCAACCCGTGATGAATAATAATGATCTAATCTAGTTTTTGTAGTACATATTAATTGTACAAGTTTAATATTTGAATATATGAACGTAGGAAATGTCGTCATCAGACGACGAAAGTCTCCCGGGGGAGTGCAGCTGGTGCCATGACGATCGAGGTCTGTGCGACATGCCTCACCTAGATGATGATTGGCGCTTCAACATTAAGCTCGAGGAGACCTTCGATGTTGAAACGGTATGCAACGACGATAAGTGTTTTTTCGTAATTAAGCATGACTAGAACTATTTCAACGTGTAATTCTCATCTTTTACAACTCGAGTAGCTTATCCCATGCCATGCAAGACGCTATGTCTTGGAGAGGATGGGTTTTGAAGACCATCAAAGTTTTGAAACAAAGAAAATTCACCTAAGGACTCATCATGATGTGGATTTTGAAGTAAAGCTGTACAATTCTGAGAGCGTAACCCATTTTGGTTGCAAAAAATGGGAAGCACTTTGCAAAATGTACGGTTTTGATGAGGGTATGCTTGTCACCATGGATCTTGGTGATCTTGAAATCGAGCAAGACAATATGGACATTTGGGTCCTTGTTGATACGCCTCCAATTCTACCGCTATGTGAGTTTAGTTTATCAAACATAGTTATTAGCTAATTTATATTGTTTTTTTCAAAATAGTTGACAACTTATTTCCATTGACTACTTATTTTCATTCTTCAAAGAATGTGCGGGAGATGGTAGACAAAATCCACTACACTGATGGCTCCGAATTAACTTACAAGGAGAAAAATCATCTGGTCAGATTTTGTACTGACATTGAGAATTACAATATCTACAATCAAACTCCTCAACATTATGGTCAATACGTGCCACTAGTGCATGTGTTAAACTACGGTAACTACCATGGAGATACCCTGGTAAGATTTTTTACTATTACGACATCCGTGCATCTTTTGCATACTTCTAAAACTAGTACATCATTGCTAACTATGAAGTTATTACTATGTTTTTCAACAGATAATCCCAGAGAATTGTGTGCCTCATTTGATGTATCAGAAAGATAGCCTTAATGTTTTGAACATACAGCCAGATTATCCTACGAATCTCAACTATCGATACCAGATTTCTAGAAGGAATGGAGACATGCAAATCAAAGGATGAAAAAAATGTATGGACAGTCATAAGGAGTTCTTGGAAGCAAAAGGAAGCGAAGCGCAAGAATTGGAGACAGGATGATCTCCATTCTCCATAATGGAGAGTCAGGGTCTATATTATTTTATGCTATTTTACCTTAAAGGGGGCATTTAGGTCCTACCTAATACTGATGATCATGTGCTAAGAATAATTAAGTAGGGTTGGTTCGATGACTATGAGGATGATGATCGTATGCCTTGTTATTAATAACGAGTAGAAGTTGTATGATGATGATTAGTAGACTTGTTATTATATATGATGATGCATGATGCGAGCATGAAGAGTTATTATATATCAGCGGATGAAATGAACATGGATTGGATTGAAGTGAAGGCAACATGCATGTGGTGCATGTCGAAAGTAGTACAATCCAAACTCGATCAAGTTAGGATTAGTATTACTTTCGACATGCACCACATGTTGCCTCACTTCAATCTAAATCATGTTTAGGCATAGCAGTAGCAGTAGCACGGAGATAAGAGAGGACACATCTCTCTATTAGCTACCTATACCAACCTAAATTAACCCCCAAAACCCCTAAACGACCTTCTTTCAAAAAAAAACAGCCCCTGAAATGCTGACGCGTGGAAGCCTATTGGTCCCGGTTGGTGCTACCAACCGGGACCAAAGGCCCTCGTGCCTGGGCTCGCCGGAGCGGCCATGTGGAGGCCCATCTGTCCCGGTTGGTATAAGAACCGGGACTAAAGGCCTAGGGCATTAGTAACGACCATTTAGTCCTGGTTCCCCAACCGAGACAGATGGGCCTTATGAACCGGGACAAATGGCCCCTTTTCTACTAGTGCAAGTTCTTATATTCATGTAACTCATGTGCCCTATTCTGTAGACGGTGCTTCTACTCTAGGTCTCTAGCCATTCTCTAAATAAGATGCTGAAATAGATATTTGAATCATTTCAAGAATATCTTCTATAAAATCATCTCTTGCAAAAACTTTTCTTGTATATACAATGTTTCGTCAATATTCAAGAATGGGTGTTTGAAAGGTACTATTAAGGGTCTTCAGAACATTATGTGTTTTTCTAAATAAAAGTGTCTGTTAATATGTCTTACCTTATATACCTTGAGGGTTTCTCAACCTTAAATTCATAAATTATAATTTGGTATCACTCGTCATCATGATGTGGCTTCTCGCCAATCGCTGCGTAGGTACCTCTTGGCCCTTGATCCCCTTTTCTTTCCCTTCGCATCGCTGCATTTTCTTGCCCACAATCTCTCCCCACATCTCGAACTCTTTCATCACGTCCTCTGCCTTCTCACCTTTTCCTCCTTGCTTTCACTCGAAGCCTTTGCCGTCACCACAATTCATGATTGTCCTAGGTGTAGAGCCTCCATCTTCCCTTTGCTAGCCATGCAGGTGTCAAAAGAAAAAGATTGGTTGGATTGGAAAATAGAAGCACGTACATGTGCTGGCCCGGGAAGCCATGACTTTGGTCAAGATTAGTTAGATGGGAACCCTCCTGTCGCAACTCTTTGGTCCAGATCACATATAGCTCAAACAAAGTAGAGAGCAAATTGGTTAGGTCAAGAACTGGAAACTTAATGCAAAACACACATTTAATTAAGTTTGGATCTGACATGATACAGTGTCCATCATCATCTATCCATGTATTTGTAGAATCTATTGGGCTGCTGCCTTACAGAAATTTCTTCTGCAATTTTCCATCAGCTATCGGCATTGAGTGTCTAATATTAAATCTTTTTCAATCTCTTATTACTGGCAGCTGCATGCGTGCATGTTATTTTACAAATATATCTCCAAGCAACCACATCACGCTGTATCATATGTCTAGCGACGTTGACCTGTTGTTATCTTATGTATCCACCTCCTGCTGAAACTAAACCTGCTTTCACATTAATCACAGGAAATCAATGATGTTTTACTTCCCGGTTTTCCCTTTTCAAGGGCATCATCTTATCCATGTCTTGCGTCCAGATGCTTTTTTCTGTGCTTTCTTCAGCACCATATCCTAGTCCTCGACCGCAATAATCCTGTATGTGGATTTTTAATTCTGGAAACACATCAAATTAACATTAGCATCAACCCAGAAGTCAACCAACATGTACGTTCTGAATCAAGTTCTTTATAGTTAGATGTTTGGCGTCTCTTAGGTAGCCCCCATGTTGTCGCTGCCATCTTTCTTCAGCACCAAATACACCATATCCTCGTCCTCGACCGCAATGGAAACTTCCAATGCAGGTGATTTTAAAACACAAATTTTAGAACAATCATGTACGTGAAATTTTAGTTCTGGAAAACAAATCAAATTATCTTTGGCATCAAGCTAGCTATAAACTATCATGTAAGTTCAGAATCACCTTCTTTCATCTAGATGTCTGGTGTCTCTTAGTCTTAGGTGACCCCCATGTCGTCGCGTTCATCTAGTGAGCAACTCCAGTTCTTCGTTCTCCAGACGCCACCGGCCGGTGTTCGCATGTCCCACATGGACATGCGCCCGAGATCTGCACACAAGCAACAACGATGATAAGATGGAAGTCTTAGAACACCGATGCTGCTCTTTCTCATCTTGGAGACCAAGGGGTACCTGACAATTCGAGTCCGATGGACATGCGCCCAAGATCTGCACACCAGCAACAACGATGATAGGATGGAAGTCTCAGACCACCGCTGCTGCTCTTTCTCATCTTGGAGACTAAGGAGTACCTGATAATTCGAGTCAGGAATAACCTGAGAATTAGCAGGAGATAGATGGAAAGGGAAATCCTAGATGACTGGAAACTACCTAGGGACGTGAAAGAAGAGGATACTTATTTCTCTTAGATCGAAGGAAACGGCCTTGAATGAGATAAGCACTTGACCGAGGGGGCAATGAATTGGATAAGCGCTTGACGGCTCGAGGAAGGAGAGATGGGGCCTGGTGTTACCTTCAGAAGAAAGAAGAAATTTGATTTTTTTGTGTGTGGAAGATAACTTGACCAGAGGCATCAAAAAGTCTTCTCTATTTTGAAGAAGCCATGTTTCTCACGGCAGGGATTGCACCAGCCTCTAAGAAAAAGGAGCGTGCACCATGAAATTCGTTACATTCTGTTAGCGAGCAATCTCTTCTTTGAAGTGTTTTTTTCTAAGAAACAAAGTATTTGTTGTTTTAACATAACCAAGTATTTGTTTAACATAACCAAGTATATTTCTTGAGAGTCGCTAATTAGTATAGGTATTGGTATAGATAGATAGATAGATAGATAGATAGATAGATGAGTGCAGTTTTTTGTAGCTCGAGCTTCATATGACCTACTATCCTATCAGTTTATTTTGCAATACTCTACACCGAGATATGTGCTATGTAAGCAGACCATGCCAGTAATTAACAGGGGAAACAGTATATTCCTGGCGCGCACGGGACCCAGCGCATGCATGCTCGGTCTCTCTCTCAAACTCTCTTTCCTGGCGCCATCTCTCTGTACATACATGATAAGAAAATAGGCAGTTTTCCGATTAAATTAATCCATGAATAAATCATGAGCATGACATTGACAGCATTGATAACACACTGGTTACGATCTAACAGAGCATGTACTACGCATATAGTAGTAACATCTACGCATATCGCTAGTACTACTACAACAGAAAGAAACATGAGAGGGATAAACGATGTATACCCTCCAATCGGCCATGCGGCGGCGGTGGCGGCGGCAGTAGCCGCGGCATCCTCGGCGGCCTTCTTGTCGGCCTCGGCCTTCTCAGCGGCGGCACGGTCGGTGTCGGTCGATATGGTGATGACGAAGGTGATGTGGACGTAGATGAACAGAAGCGAGCAGTCGCGTAGTCGCTACCCAAAAACCTAATCGCCGCTCTCCCGTACAGGATCCGGAAAGGCGGGGTTTCGGAGGCCTGCTCTCCCGTCAACCGTGTACGCGGTGAACGGGACGGAGTCGCCGGCGGCAGCAGCAGCAGAGGAACGACGCGGGCGTGGAGGCGGAGATGCGTTCTGTTTCGTGGCGGCTAGGGTTGGCAGCACCCCACATATATATGTGCGGCTGCGCGTGGAGAGACATGGGCTGAACCACGTCCAAGTCGGTAGCCCACGATCCGACGTCTCATATCGTGGCCCCACCTGTTAAAGTCTCTCTGTTTCTGACCGGCAAAAAGAAGCGCATAGGAGTGAGCTCGGCTCGGCTCAATCCCGCAACCCGCAGCGTGGCGTGGCGTGGCGTGGCGTGGCGAGGCGAGCGGAGGAGATAGAGTGCGCGAGGGCCTCATCTCTTCTCAAGCTCCAATAGCATGAGGAAGAGAATCCCTTATAAACCACTCCAACTCTCCTTCCACTTCCGAGGTGGGACTAAACTTCCCACCACCTTGTCATGCCACCTACATGGGCCCTTAGAGATCAAATCTGAAATTGTCATATGGGCTCTAGGCCCATCTCATATTTCAACAATCCCCCACCAGAGCTTAGGTGCCCAATTTGTCCTTTGTTCCAAATGCTGTTTTGATATACCAGCATCTCAGTGAAGACCGATTAAGGTTGAGGTCCACCTAGACCAAGTAGTTACACTCCTTCACAACTGAACAATGGACTATGCCTTGAATTGTCAGTTTGGCGTCAAGAAGTTTCACCACAAATCTCACTGATACGAGGCTGCCGAAGGCCGACCCCTCGGGTGGAGCATATTAGTCACACTCCTGGCCTGTTCATGAGCTTGCTAGAGATCACCCCAATCTCATAGACTGTGACCAGTAGTCGGGCTCATATAGGTGTGTTCCTCCAAAGATCGCTCTGTAGGATAGCATCTTGCATATGCATATAAGCCTTGAAACACATTAAGACAATAGTCATCCTTCCTTACAGTTTCTGAGAGTATTGCATCTCCAACGGAGTGGGTTAGTAAAGTTACTCTCCTCAGTTCACCATTGGCTTGTTTCCCCAGGTCCTACTTCACGGGATCTCCGATCACATAGGTTGGGTTACTACCATGGCAACTCATGTGGGTCTCATACCCATCTCACCTGATGCGTTATCTATCACAACACGTGATAGCCCTTTAGCCGTTTGAATATAATCCAACGCTATCACTCCGGAGTTCCTCAATTTTTTGACAGCTTTCAATCTCATTCTTATGTGTTTGTTGGACTTCATGTTGTCCTTTGAACTCTTCACCTTGACAATAACTGTTTGATTGTCACAGTTCATAAGGATGGCCGGAACCGGCTTCTCAACCACTGGCAAGTCCATCAACAGATCTCGAAGCCATTCTGCTTCGCCACCTGATGTGTCTAATGCTGTTAATTCTGCTTCCATTGTCGATCTTGTTAAGATCGTTTGCTTGCAAGACTTTCAGGAAACAGCACCACCTCCCAGAGTAAATATATACCCAGTTGTGGCCTTCATCTCATCAGCATCAGAGATCCAATTCGCATCACTATACCCTTCAAGTACCGACGGGTATCCGGTATAGTGAAGTCCATAGTTCATAGTACCTTTCAGATAGCGCATAACTCTCTCAAGAGCACGCCAATGTACATCACCCGGTTTGGAAACAAATCGGCTCAGTTTACTAATAGCAAATGCGATGTCAGGCCTCGTTGCGCTCGCTAGAGACTGTAGTGAACCAACAATGTGAGAGTATCTCAATTGATCTATAGATGTGCCTTTAGACTTTCGAATCAGCACACTAGAATCATATGGTGTTTGAGATGGTTTGCAGTCTGAATATCCAAAACGACTCAACACCTTCTCAACATAATGGGATTGCAAAAGTGTGATCCCACCCTCATCATCTCTCAATAGCTTGATGTTCAAGATAACATCAGCCACTCCAAGGTCCTTCATCTCAAAGTTCTGAGATAGGAAAGACTTAACCTCCTCGATTAACTTGAGATTAGTCCCAAATATCAGTATGTCATCAACATACAAACACAGTATAACTCCTTCACCCCCACCATAGCGATAGTATACACATTTGTCAGCCTCATTAACAACAAAGCCAACAGATGTCAACGTTTCATTAAACTTGTCATGCCATTGCTTAGGCGCTTGTCTCAGGCCATACAAAGATTTCACCAACTTACACACTTTTCCTTCCTGACCATCCATCACAAAGCCATCAGGCTGTTGCATATAGATTTCCTCCTTTAGCTCTCCGTTCAGGAAAGCCGTCTTAACATCCATCTGATGAATGAGAAGACCACGCGAGGCCGCCAACGAGAGTAATACTCGAATGGTGGTCAGTCTGGCCACAGGTGAATAAGTGTCGAAGAAATCTTCTTCTTCTTTTTGGGCATAGCCCTTGGCCACAAGCCTAGCCTTGTACTTTTCTATCGTACCATCGGGCCTAAGCTTCTTCTTGAACACCCACTTGCATCCCAATGGTTTGCAACCATAAGGACGTTCAGTAAGCTCCCAAGTCCCGTTAGCCATCAGGGAATCCATCTCGCTACAGACCGCATCCTTCGAGTAGTCAGCTTCTGGAGATGCATACGCTTCTGAAATAGAAGTGGGATTATCCTCCACGAGGTATATGAAGAAATCATCACCAAAGGTCTTTACAGTCCTTTGTCTCTTGCCCCTACCAAGGGATTCCTCATTATCCTCCTCGGGATTTTCATCATGTGTTTGATTATAATATTCCATCGGAATGGCAGGTTCAGGAGTCTCCTCAGATTCCTGTCTAGAAGTGCTTTGTACATCTCTCATGGGAAAAATGTCCTCAAAGAATGTAGCATCTTTAGACTCCATAATTGTACCGACTTTCATGTCAGGTACCTCAGATTTCACTACTAGAAATCTATAGCCAACACTATTCATAGCGTAGCCCAAATTAACGCAGTCCACAGTCTTTGGTCGAAGCTTACGCTTTTTGGGGATCAGCACATTAACTTTCGCCAAGCAGCCCCAGGTACGTAAGTACGAGAGTGTTGTCCTTCTCTTGGTCCACTTCTCGTAAGGAGTGATCTCGTTATCCTTTGTCGGAACTTTATTCAGGACATGACAGGATGTCATTATAGCCTCCCCCCACCATGCCTTGGATAAACCCGACGTATCTAACATGGCGTTAACCAAATCAGTTAGAGTATGGTTTTTCTGCTTGGCAACCCCGTTTGACTGGGGTGAGTAGGGAGGCGTCCTCTCGTGAATAATGTCGTGTTCCGCACAAAAGGCATCAAACTCTTTCGAGAAGTACTCTCCACCATGATCTGACCGGACTCGTTTAATTTTCTTTTCAAGTTGATTCTCAACTTCTGCCTTATAGATTTTGAAGTAGTGTAGAGCCTCATCTTTAGTATTTAACAGATACACATAGCAATATCTAGTGGAATCATCTATCAAAGTCATGAAATATTTCTTTCCACCTTTAGTCAACACACCATTCATCTCACAAAGATCAGAATGTATAAGTTCCAGTGGCGGCAAGTGTCTCTCCTCTGCTGCCTTGTGAGGCTTGCGAGGTTGCTTAGATTGCACACACGAATGGCACTTAGAACCTTTGGCTAAAGTGAAACTGGGGATTAAATTCGATTTTGCTAGCCGCATCATAACACCGAAACTAAAGTGACAAAGACGTGAATGACATACTTCAGATTCATTAACACTCAAATGAATATTGTTCACGACTTTATTACATAGATCTGCAAGAGAAAGGCGGAACATGCCTCCACACTCATAACCCTTTCCAACAAATAGTCCATATTTCGTAACAACTAATTTATTAGACTCGAATACCAACTTAAACCCTTCTGTACATAGAAGGGAGCCACTAACAAGGTTCTTCTTGTTGGCGGGGACATGCTGCACGTTCTTCAGCTGCACGATCCTTCCCGAAGTAAACTTCAGATCGACCGTGCCAACACCAAGAACAGAAGCACTCGCGCCATTCCCCATCAGTACGGACCCGTGACCTGTGGCCTGGTAAGAAGAAAACAATGAAATGTCAGCACACACATGAACACCTGCACCTGTGTCGACCCACCAATCGGTGGATGGCCAAACTGAAAATACAGCAAATAAATTACCGCACCCAAATGCACCACCCTCATTGTTGCTCACAATCATATTGACAGACTTGGAGTCCTGCCCTTGCTTCTTATACTTGTTTGGGCACTTGTTGGCCCAATGTTCAATCGAACCACAAGTAAAGCAGCCCTCATCCTTCTTGTTCTTCTTAAAGGTCTTCTTACCCTTCTTCTTAAAGTCGGCATTCTGTTGGACACCATTCTTTCCCTTGGGCTTGTGGGAATTGGAGTTCTTCTGATGCACCATGTTGGCCACAGAAGTTCCTTCGACCCCTTTTCCGTGCGAGTCCTTTGCCCTTGAATTCTGCTCAACACTCAGATGGCTAATGACATCCTCCATAGAGAATTCACGCCTCTGATGTTTCAGAGTGGTGGCAAAGTTCCTCCAGGAATTGGGAAGCTTAGCGATTATGCAGCCCGTGACAAACTTGCCCGGTAACTCGCACTTAAGAAGCTCAAACTCCTTAACAATGCATATTATCTCATGAGCCTGCTCCAATACAGGACGGTTTTCCACCATCTTGTAATCATGGAACTGCTCTATAATATACATCTCGCTCCCTGCATCGGCAGCCCCGAACTTAGATTCGAGCGCCTCCCACAAGTCCTTGGCAGACCGCACATGCAAATATGCGTCAACCAGCTTATCTCCAATCACGCTCAGAACTGCCCCGAGGAACAAGACCGTGGCCTCCTTGAACGCCTTCTCCTGATCAGGAGCGATCGTTCCTGTGGGAGTCACACCGGTGACCCAGAACACGTTCATGGCAGTGAGCCATAAGGTGGTTTTAGTCTGCCAACGCTTAAAGTACGTCCCCGTAAACGGCGACGGTTTCAGTGCAACTGCAAAACCAGAATTCAAAAAACTCCTACACATATTAGGTTTTTGGATTGATAAGAAAATAGGCAGTTTTCCAATTAAATTAATCCATGAATAAATCATGAGCATGACATTGACAGCATTGATAACACACTGGTTACGATCTAACAGAGCATGTACTACGCATATAATAGAAACATCTACGCATATCACTAGTACTGCTACAACAGAAAGAAACATGAGAGGGATAAACGATGTATACCCTCCAATCGGCCATGCGGCAGCGGTTGCGGCGGCAGTAGCCGCGGCATCCTCGGCGGCCTTCTTGTCGGCCTCGGCCTTCTCAGCGGCGGCACGGTCAGCGTCGGTCGACATGGTGATGACGAAGGTGATGTGGACGTAGATGAACAGAAGCGAACAGTCGCATAGTCGCTACCCAAAAACCTAATCGCCCCTCTCCCGTACAGGATCCCGACAGGCGGGGTTTCGAAGGCCTGCTCTCCCGTCAACCGTGTACGTGGTGAACGGGACGGAGTCGCCGGCGGCATCAGCAGCAGAGGAACGACGCGGGCGTGGAGGCGGAGATGCGTTCTGTTTCGTGGCGGCTAGGGTTGGCAGCGCCCCACATATATATGTGCGGCAGCGCGTGGAGAGACGTGAGCTGAACCCACGTCCAAGTCGGTAGCCCACGATCCGACGTCTCAGATCGTGGCCCCACCTGTCAAAGACTCTCCGTTCCTGACCGGCAAAAAGAAGCGCATATGAGTGAGCTCGGCTCGGCTCAATCCCGCAACCCGCGGCGCGGCGCGTCGTGACGAGGCGTGGCGTGGCGAGGCGAGTGGAGCAGGAGGAGTGCACGAGGGCCTCATCTCTTCTCAAGCTCCAATAGCATGAGGAAGAGAATCCCTTATAAACCACTCCAACTCTCCTTCCACTTCCGGGGTGGGACTAAACTTCCCACCACCTTGTCATGCCACCTACATGGGCCCTTAGAGATCAAATCTGAAATTTTCATATGGGCTCTAGGCCCATCTCATATTTTAACAATCCCCCACCAGATCTTAGGGGCCCAGTTTGTCCTTTGTCCCAAACGTTGTTTTGCTATACCAGCATCTCAGTGGAGACCGATTAAGGTTGAGCTCCACCTAGACCAAGTAGTTACACTCCTTCACAACTGAACAATGGACTATGCCTTGAATTGTCAGTTTGGCATCAACAAGTTTCACCACAAATCTCACTGATACGAGGCTGCCGAAGGCCGACCACTCGGGTGGAGCATATTAGTCACACTCCTGGCCTATTCATGAGCTTGCTAGAGATCACCCCAATCTCATAGACTGTGACCAGCAGTCGGGCTCATATAGGTGTGTTCCTCCAAAGATCACTCTGTAGGATAGCATCTTGCTTATGCATATAAGCCTTGGAACACATTAAGACAGTAGTCATCCTTCCATACAGTTTCCGAGAGTATTGCATCTCCAACGGAGTGGGTTAGTAAAGTTACTCTCCTCAGTTCACCATTGGCTTGTTTTCCCAGGTCCTACT
This sequence comes from Triticum dicoccoides, assembly GCF_002162155.2. Taxonomy (NCBI): domain Eukaryota; kingdom Viridiplantae; phylum Streptophyta; class Magnoliopsida; order Poales; family Poaceae; genus Triticum; species Triticum dicoccoides. The sequence continues at coordinate 635,283,113 of NC_041392.1, read as the reverse complement.
TCACGGGATCTCCGATCACATAGGTTGGGTTACTACCAGGGCAACTCATGTGGGTCTCATACCCATGTCCCTTGATGCGTTATCTATCACAACATGTGATTGCCCTTTAGTAAAGGGATCTGCCAGATTCTTAGCCGTTTGAATATAATCCAACGCTATCACTCTGGAGTTCCTCAATTTCTGACAACTTTCAATCTCATTCTTATGTGTTTGTTGGACTTCATGTTGTCCTTTGAACTCTTCACCTTGACAATAATTGTTTGATTGTCACAGTTCATAAGGATGGTCAGAAGCGACTTCTCAACCACTGGCAAATCCATCAATAGATCTCGAAGCCATTCTGCTTCGCCACCCGATGTGTCTAATGCTGTTAATTCTGCTTCCATTGTCGATCTTGTTAAGATCGTTTGCTTGCAAGACTTCCAGGAAACAGCACCACCTCCAAGAGTAAATATATACCCAGTTGTGGCCTTCATCTCATCAACATCAGAGATCCAATTCGCATCACTATACCCTTCAAGTACCGACGGGTATCTGGTATAGTGAAGTCCATAGTTCATAGTACCTTTCAGATAGCGCATAACTCTCTCAAGAGCACGTCAATGTACATCACCCGGTTTGGAAACAAATCGGCTCAATTTGCTAATAGAAAATGCCATGTCAGACCTCGTTGCGCTCGCTAGATACTGTAGTGAACCAACAATCTGAGAGTATCACAATTGATCTATAGCTGTGCCTTTAGACTTTCGAATCAGCATACTAGAATCATATGATGTTTGAGATGGTTTGCAGTCTGAATATCCAAAACGACTCAACACCTTCTCAACATAATGGGATTGCAAAAGTGTGATCCCACCCTCATCATCTCTCAATAGCTTGATGTTCAAGATAACATCAGCCACTCCAAGGTCCTTCATCTCAAAGTTCTGAGATAGGAAAGACTTAACCTCCTCGATTAACTTGAGATTAGTCCCAAATATCAGTATGTCATCAACATACAAACACAGTATAACTCCTTCACCCCCACCATAGCGATAGTATACACATTTGTCAGCCTCATTAACAACAAAGCCAATAGATGTCAACGTTTCATTAAACTTGTCATGCCATAGCTTAGGCGCTTGTCTCAGGCCATACAAAGATTTCACCAACTTACATACTTTTCCTTCCTGACCATCCATCACAAAGCCATCAGGCTGTTGCATATAGATTTCCTCCTTTAGCTCTCCGTTCAGGAAAGCCATCTTAACATCCATCTGATGAATGAGAAGACCATGCGAGGCCGCCAACGAGAGTAATACTCGAATTGTGGTCAGTCTGGCCACAGGTGAATAAGTGTCGAAGAAATCTTCTTCTTCTTTCTGGGCGTAGCCCTTGGCCACAAGCCTAGCCTTGTACTTTTCTATCGTACCATCGGGCCTAAGCTTCTTCTTGAACACCCACTTGCATCCCAATGGTTTGCAACCATAAGGACGTTCAGTAAGCTCCCAAGTCCCGTTAGCCATCAGGGAATCCATCTCGCTACAGACCGCATCCTTCGAGTAGTCAGCTTCTGGAGATGCATACGCTTCTGAAATAGAAGTGGGATTATCCTCCACGAGGTATATGAAGAAATCATCACCAAAGGTCTTTACAGTCCTTTGTCTCTTGCACCTACCAAGGGATTCCTCATTATCCTCCTCGGGATTTTCATCATGTGTTTGATTATAATATTCCATCGGAATGGCAGGTTCAGGAGTCTCCTCAGATTCCTGTCTAGAAGTGCTTTGTACATCTCTCATGGGAAAAATGTCCTCAAAGAATGTAGCATCTTTAGACTCCATAATTGTACCGACTTTCATGTCAGGTACCTCAGATTTCACTACTAGAAATCTATAGCCAACACTATTCATAGCGTAGCCCAAATTAACGCAGTCCACAGTCTTTGGTCCAAGCTTACGCTTTTTGGGGATCGGCACATTAACTTTCGCCAAGCAGCCCCAGGTACGTAAGTACGAGAGTGTTGTCCTTCTCTTGGTCCACTTCTCGTAAGGAGTGATCTCGTTATCCTTTGTCGGAACTTTATTCAGGACATGACAGGATGTCATTATAGCCTCCCCCCACCATGCCTTGGATAAACCCGACGTATCTAACATGGCGTTAACCAAATCAGTTAGAGTATGGTTTTTCCGCTCGGCAACCCCGTTTGACTGTGGTGAGTAGGGAGGCGTCCTCTCGTGAATAATGCCGTGTTCCGCACAAAAGGCATCAAACTCTTTCGAGAAGTACTCTCCACCACGATCTGACCGGACCCGTTTAATTTTCTTTTCAAGTTGATTCTCAACTTCTGCCTTATAGATTTTGAAGTAGTGTAGATCCTCATCTTTAGTATTTAACAAATACACATAGCAATATCTAGTGGAATCATCTATCAAAGTCATGAAATATTTCTTTCCACCTTTAGTCAACACACCATTCATCTCACAAAGATCAGAATGTATGAGTTCCAGTGGCGCCAAGTGTCTCTCCTCTGCTGCCTTGTGAGGCTTGCGAGGTTGCTTAGATTGCACACACGAATGGCACTTAGAACCTTTGGCTAAAGTGAAACTGGGGATTAAATTCGATTTTGCTAGCCGCGTCATAACACCGAAACTAATGTGACAAAGACGTGAATGACATACTTCAGATTCATTAACACTCAAATGAATATTGTTCACGACTTTATTACATAGATCTGCAAGAGAAAGGCGGAACATGCCTCCGCACTCATAACCCTTTCCAACAAATAGTCCATATTTCGTAACAACTAATTTATTAGACTCGAATACCAACTTAAACCCTTCTGTACATAGAAGGGAGCCACTAACGAGGTTCTTCTTGATGGCGGGGACATGCTGCACGTTCTTCAGCTTCACGATCCTTCCCGAAGTAAACTTCAGATCGACCGTGCCAACACCAAGAACAGAAGCACTCGCGCCATTCCCCATCAGTACGGACCCGTGACCTGTGGCCTGGTAAGAAGAAAACAATGAAATGTAAGCACACACATGAACACCTGCACCTGTGTTGACCCACCAATCGGTGGACGGCCAAACTGAAAATACAGCAAATAAATTACCGCACCCAGATGCACCACCCTCATTGTTGCTCACAATCATATTGACAGACTTGGAGTCCTGCCCTTGCTTGTTATACTTGTTTGGGCACTTGTTGGCCCAATGTTCAATCGAACCACAAGTAAAGCAGCCCTCATCCTTCTTGTTCTTCTTAAAGGTCTTCTTACCCTTCTTCTTAAAGTCGGCACTCTGTTGGACACCGTTCTTTCCCTTGGGCTTGTGGGAATTGGAGTTCTTCTGATGCACCATGTTGGCCACAGAAGTTCCTTCGACCCCTTTTCCGTGCGAGTCCTTTGCCCTTGAATTCTGCTCAACACTCAGATGGCTAATGACATCCTCCATAGAGAATTCACGCCTCTGATGTTTCAGAGTGGTGGCAAAGTTCCTCCAGGAATTGGGAAGCTTAGCAATTATGCAGCCCGTGACAAACTTGCCCGGTAACTCGCACTTAAGAAGCTCAAACTCCTTAACAATGCATATTATCTCATGAGCCTGCTCCAATACAGGACGGTTTTCAACCACCTTGTAATCATGGAACTGCTCTATAATATACATCTCCTTCCCTGGATCGGCAGCCCCGAACTTAGATTCGAGCGCCTCCCACAAGTCCTTGGCAGACCGCACATGCAAATATGCGTCAACCAGCTTATCTCCAATCACGCTCAGAACTGCCCCGAGGAACAGGACCGTTGCCTCCTTGAACTTCTTCTCCTGATCAGGAGCGATCGTTCCTGTGGGAGTCACACCGGTGACCCAGAACACGTTCATGGCAGTGAGCCATAAGGTGGTTTTAGTCTGCCAATGCTTAAAGTACGTCCCCGTAAACGGCGACGGTTTCAGTGCAGCAGCAAAACCAGAATTCGAAAAACTCCTACACATATTAGGTTTTTGGATTGATAAGAAAATAGGCAGTTTTCCAATTAAATTAATCCATGAATAAATCATGAGCATGACATTGACAACATTGATAACACACTGGTTACGATCTAACAGAGCATGTACTACGCATATAATAGAAACATCTACGCATATCGCTAGTACTGCTACAACAGAAAGAAACATGAGAGGGATAAACAATGTATACCCTCCAATCGGCCATGCGGCAGCGGTGGCGGCGGCAGTAGCCGCGGCATCCTCGGCGGCCTTCTTGTCGGCCTCGGCCTTCTCAGCGGCGGCACGGTCGGCGTCGGTTGACATGGTGATGACGAAGGTGATGTGGACGTAGATGAACAGAAGCGAGCAATCGCATAGTCGCTACCCAAAAACCTAATCGCCCCTCTCCCGTATAGGATACGGAGAGGCGGGGTTTCGAAGGCCTGCTCTCCCGTCAACCGTGTACGCGGTGAACGGGACGGAGTCCCCGGCGGCAGCAGCAGCAGAGGAACGACGCGGGCGTGGAGGCGGAGATGCGTTCTGTTTCGTGGTGGCTAGGGTTGGCAGCGCCCCACATATATATGTGCGGCTGCGCGTGGAGAGACGTGGGCTGAACCCACGTCCAAGTCGGTAGCCCATGATCCGACGTCTCAGATCGTGCCCCCACCTGTCAAAGACTCTCCGTTCCTGACCGGCAAAAAGAAGCGCATATGAGTGAGCTCGGCTCGGCTCAATCCCGCAACCCGCGGCACGGCGCGTCGTGACGAGGCGTGGCGTGGCGAGGCGAGCGGAGGAGGAGGAGTGCGCGAGGGCCTCATCTCTTCTCAAGCTCCAATAGCATGAGGAAGAGAATCCCTTATAAACCACTCCAACTCTCCTTCCACTTCCGGGGTGGGACTAAACTTCCCACCACCTTGTCATGCCACCTACTTGGGCCCTTAGAGATCAAATCTGAAATTTTCATATGGGCTCTAGGACCATCTCAGATTTTAACAATCCCCCACCAGATCTTAGGGGCCTAGTTTGTCCTTGGTCCCAAACGCTGTTTTGATATACCAGCATCTCAGTGGAGACCGATTAAGGTTGAGATCCACCTAGACCAAGTAGTTACACTCCTTCACAACTGAACAATGGACTATGCCTTGAATTGTCAGTTTGGCGTCAAGAAGTTTCACCACAAATCTCACTGATACGAGGCTGCCGAAGGCCGACCCCTCGGGTGGAGCATATTAGTCACACTCCTGGCCTATTCATGAGCTTGCTAGAGATCACCCCAATCTCATAGACTGTGACCAGCAGTCGGGCTCATATAGGTGTGTTCCTCCAAAGATCACTCTGTAGGATAGCATCTTGCTTATGCATATAAGCCTTGGAACACATTAAGACAATAGTCATCCTTCCATACAGTTTCCGAGAGTATTGCATCTCCAACGGAGTGGGTTAGTAAAGTTACTCTCCTCAGTTCACCACTGGCTTGTTTTCCCAGGTCCTACTTCACGGGATCTCCGATCACATAGGTTGGGTTACTACCAGGGCAACTCCTGTGGGTCTCATACCCATGTCCCTTGATGCGTTATCTATCACAACACGTGATTGCCCTTTAGTAAAGGGGTCTGCCAGATTCTTAGCCGTTTGAATATAATCCAACGCTATCACTCCGGAGTTCCTCAATTTCTGACAACTTTCAATCTCATTCTTATTTGTTTGTTGGACTTCATGTTGTCCTTTGAACTCTTCACCTTGACAATAACTGTTTGATTGTCACAGTTCATAAGGATGGTCGGAACCGACTTCTCAACCACTGGCAAATCCATCAACAGATCTCGAAGCCATTCTGCTTCGCCACCCGATGTGTCTAATGCTGTTAATTCTGCTTCCATTGTCGATCTTGTTAAGATCGTTTGCTTGCAACACTTCCAGGAAACAGCACCACCTCCAAGAGTAAATATATACCTAGTTGTGGCCTTCATCTCATCAGCATCAGAGATCCAATTCGCATCACTATACCCTTCAAGTACTGACAGGTATCCGGTATAGTGAAGTCCATAGTTCATAGTACCTTTCAGATAGCGCATAACTCTCTCAAGAGCACACCAATGTACATCACCCGGTTTGGAAACAAATCGGCTCAGTTTGCTAATAGAAAATGCGATGTTAGACCTCGTTGCGCTCGCTAGATACTGTAGTGAACCAACAATCTGAGAGTATCACAATTGATCTATAGCTGTGCCTTTAGACTTTCGAATCAGCACACTAGAATCATATGGTGTTTGAGATGGTTTGCAGTCTGAATATCCAAAACGACTCAACACCTTCTCAACATAATGGGATTGCAAAAGTGTGATCCCACCCTCATCATCTCTCAATAGCTTGATGTTCAAGATAACATCAGCCACTCCAAGGTCCTTCATCTCAAAGTTCTGAGATAGGAAAGACTTAACCTCCTCGATTAACTTGAGATTAGTCCCAAATATCAGTATGTCATCAACATACAAACACAGTATAACTCCTTCGCCCCCACCATAGCGATAGTATACACATTTGTCAGCCTCATTAACAACAAAGCCAATAGATGTCAACATTTCATTAAACTTGTCATGCCATTGCTTAGGCGCTTGTCTCAGGCCATACAAAGATTTCACCAACTTACACACTTTTCCTTCCTGACCATCCATCACAAAGCCATCAGGCTGTTGCATATAGATTTCCTCCTTTAGCTCTCCGTTCAGGAAAGCCATCTTAACATCCATCTGATGAATGAGAAGACCATGCAAGGCCGCCAACGAGAGTAATACTTGAATGGTGGTCCGTCTGGCCATAGGTGAATAAGTGTCGAAGAAATCTTCTTCTTCTTTCTGGGCGTAGCCCTTGGCCACAAGCCTAGCCTTGTACTTTTCTATCGTACCATCGGGCCTAAGCTTCTTCTTGAACACCCACTTGCATCCCAATGGTTTGCAACCATAAGGACGTTCAGTAAGCTCCCAAGTCCCGTTAGCCATCATGGAATCCATCTCGCTACGGACCGCATCCTTTCAGTAGTCAGCTTCTGGAGATGCATACGCTTCTGAAATAGAAGTGGGATTATCCTCCACGAGGTATATGAAGAAATCATCACCAAAGGTCTTTACAGTCCTTTGTCTCTTGCACCTACCAAGGGATTCCTCATTATCCTCCTCGGGATTTTCATCATGTGTTTGATTATAATATTCCATCGGAATGGCAGGTTCAGGAGTCTCCTCAGATTCCTGTCTAGAAGTGCTTTGTACATCTCTCATGGGAAAAAATGTCCTCAAAGAATGTAGCATCTTTAGACTCCATAATTGTACCGACTTTCATGTCTGGTACCTCAGATTTCACTACTAAAAATCTATAGCCAACACTATTCATAGTGTAGCCCAAATTAACGCAGTCCATAGTCTTTGGTCCAAGCTTACGCTTTTTGGGGATCGGCACATTAACTTTCGCCAAGCTGCCCCAGGTACGTAAGTACGAGAGTGTTGTCCTTCTCTTGGTCCACTTCTCGTAAGGAGTGATCTCGTTATCCTTTGTCGGAACTTTATTCAGACATGACAGGATGTCATTATAGCCCCCCCCCCCCACCATGCCTTGGATAAACCCGACGTATCTAACATGGAGTTAACCAAATCAGTTAGAGTATGGTTTTTCCGCTCGGCAACACCGTTTGACTAGGGTGAGTAGGGAGGCGTCCTCTCATGAATAATGCCGTGTTCCGCACAAAAGGCATCAAACTCTTTCGAGAAGTACTCTCCACCACGATCTGACCGGACTCGTTTAATTTTCTTTTCAAGTTGTTTCTCAACTTCTGCCTTATAGATTTTGAAGTAGTGTAGAGCCTCATCTTTAGTATTTAACAGATACACATAGCAATATCTAGTGGAATCATCTAGCAAAGTCATGAAATATTTCTTTCCACCTTTAGTCAACACACCATTCATCTCACAAAGATCAGAATGTATGAGTTCCCGTGGCGCCAAGTGTCTCTCCTCTGCTGCCTTGTGAGGCTTGCGAGGTTGCTTAGATTGCACACACGAATGGCACTTAGAACCTTTGGCTAAAGTGAAACTGGGAATTAAATTCGATTTTGCTAGCCGCGTCATAACACCGAAACTAATGTGACAAAGACGTGAATGACATACTTCAGATTCATTAATACTCAAATGAATATTGTTCATGACTTTATTACATAGATCTGCAAGAGAAAGGCGTAACATGCCTCCGCACTCATAACCCTTTCCAACAAATAGTCCATATTTCGTAACAACTAATTTATTAGACTCGAATACCAACTTAAACCCTTCTCTACATAGAAGGGAGCCACTAACGAGGTTCTTCTTGATGGCGGGGACATGCTGCACGTTCTTCAGCTGCACGATCCTTCCCGAAGTAAACTTCAGATCGACCGTGCCAACACCAAGAATAGAAGCACTCGCGCCATTCCCCATCAGTATGGACCCGTGACCTGTGGCCTGGTAAGAAGAAAACAATGAAATGTCAGCACACACATGAACACCTGCACCTGTGTCGACCCACCAATCGGTGGACGGCCAAACTGAAAATACAGCAAATAAATTTCCGCACCCAGATGCACCACCCTCATTGTTGCTCACAATCATATTGACAGACTTGGAGTCCTGCCCTTGCTTCTTATACTTGTTTGGGCACTTGTTGGCCCAATGTTCAATCGAACCACAAGTAAAGCAGCCCTCATCCTTCTTGTTCTTCTTAAAGGTCTTCTTACCCTTCTTCTTAAAGTCGGCACTCTGTTGGACACCGTTCTTTCCCTTGGGCTTGTGGGAATTGGAGTTCTTCTGATGCACCATGTTGGCCACAGAAGTTCCTTCGACCCCTTTTCCGTGCGAGTCCTTTGCCCTTGAATTCTGCTCAACACTCAGATGGCTAATGACAGCCTCCACGGAGAATTCACGCCTCTGATGTTTCAGAGTGGTGGCAAAGTTCCTCCGGGAATTGGGAAGCTTAGCGATTATGCAGCCCGTGACAAACTTGCCCGGTAACTCGCACTTAAGAAGCTCAAACTCCTTAACAATGCATATTATCTCATGAGCCTGCTCCAATACAGGACGGTTTTCAACCATCTTGTAATCATGGAACTGCTCTATAATATACATCTCGCTCCCTGCATCGGCAGCCCCGAACTTAGATTCGAGCGCCTCCCACAAGTCCTTGGCAGACCGCACATGCAAATATGCGTCAACCAGCTTATCTCCAATCACGCTCAGAACTGCCCCGAGGAACACGATAGTGGCCTCCTTGAACGCCTTCTCCTGATCAGGAGCGATCGTTCCTGTGGGAGTCACACCGGCGACCCAGAACACGTTCATGGCAGTGAGCCATAAGGTGGTTTTAGTCTGCCAACGCTTAAAGTACGTCCCCGTAAACGGCGACGGTTTCAGTGCAGTAGCAAAACCAGAATTCGAAAAACTCCTACACATATTAGGTTTTTGGATTGATAAGAAAATAGGCAGTTTTCTGATTAAATTAATCCATGAATAAATCATGAGCATGACATTGACAGCATTGATAACACACTGGTTACGATCTAACAGAGCATGTACTACGCATATAGTAGAAACATCTACGCATATCGCTAGTACTGCTACAACAGAAAGAAACATGAGAGGGATAAACGATGTATACCCTCCAATCGGCCATGCGGCGGCGGTGGCGGCGGCAGTAGTCACGGCATCCTCTGCGGCCTTCTTGTCGGCCTCGGCCTTCTCAGCGGCGGCATGGTCGGCGTCGGTCGACATGGTGATGACGAAGGTGATGTGGACGTAGATGAACAGAAGCGAGCAGTCGCGTAGTCGCTAACCAAAAACCTAATCGCCCCTCTCCCGTACAGGATCCGGAGGGCGAGGTTTCGGAGGCCTGCTCTCCCGTCAACCGTGTATGCGGTGAACGGGACGGAGTCGCCGGCGGCAGCAGCAGCAGAGGAACGACGTGGGCATGGAGGCGGAGATGAGTTCTGTGTCGTGGCGGCTAGGGTTGGCAGCGCCCCACATATATATGTGCGCCTGCGCGTGGAGAGACGTGGGCTGAACCCACGTCCAAGTCGGTAGCCCATGATCCGACGTCTCAGATCGTGGCCCCACCTGTCAAAGACTCTCCGTTCCTGACCGGCAAAAAGAAGCGCATAGGAGTGAGCTCGGCTCAATCTCGCAACCCGCGTCGCGTCGCGTCGTGACGAGGCGAGCGGAGGAGGAGGAGTGCGCGAGGGCCTCATCTCTTCTCAAGCTCCAATAGCATGAGGAAGAGAATCCCTTATAAACCACTCCAACTCTACTTCCACTTACGGGGTGGGACTAAATTTCCCACCACCTTGTCGTGCCACCTACATTGGCCCTTAGAGATCAAATCTGAAATTGTCATATGGGCTCTAGGCCCATCTCATATTTCAACAATACATACTCTCCTTCTGACCCCCTCTCACACAGATTCTCTCTCTTATTATTTTAAAGAAATCCCTCGTGAGCTCTCTCTCTCTTGCTTCTTAAAAATTTATCATTTCTCTCACAAGCTCTCTTAAAAATTCTCACACGGGCTCTCTCTCCCCTCTCCATTTCTGCTATTTCTTACAGCTTCTCTCTCTTAGACCGGGGATATTGTGTGTTCTCCACACATTTCTCCTCTCTCTCTTCTCTCTCTCCCCTCTCTTTTCTCTCTGCCATTTGAGACTCTGCAAAAATCTGAGACTTGCAAACAATATATTTCACCTCCAACTCTCTCTCTCTCTCTCTCTACTCCTCATTCTCGCCTCTCTCTCATCTAGGATGCACTGTCATGAGCACCGCTGGCTTTCTCTCTGTAAAAAAACACCCAGGCAAAGTCACACCTTTTCATGAGGGAGAGTTGTCACCTTTCTCTCCGTGTCAGCTACAGAACTATTCATGTGCATGCATGTCAGAGGTGAAGTGTGAGGGAAAAAGCGATAGGAAGGGAGTGGTTCACGTGAGCCCAGAATAAAGAAACTTTGTCCCACCGGCAAGTTACAGTTAGATAACAGCTAGAGTCTGTTAATGGTGTGACCCTGCCTCTGACCATTGCACATATCTCAAAGTGAGCTGACGATGGTGATAGTGGGCACCGTAGAGCTTGAGCTAGGAAAGAACTTTGTGTAGATAGATAGATAGATTGCCTGAAGATCGGGGTACTAATACCCTCGATCTGTACAAGGCGGTAACTACAAATGGCGGTGGACACACCCAACCGCTAGCTAATGACGGTTGGCTGATTAACATCGTGGTTTTGGGGTGTTGCGATTCAGGTATTCAAGCAGTCTGTATATGAGATTGGATGGGCACATGCATGCAACTTTTTTTTTCTTTTGACGTTCAATTTTCAGTCTTCTAGGAGTATATATTTTGAACGATAGTCCAATTTAATTTTCATTTTCAAATTTGTGTTGCTTGTGATGAAGGCTTTCAAATAGAATCAATTTTGAATATGTTTTGACGAGTGCGGCCGTCCTACACGCAGCGGCAGATGCACGCAGCGCATCGACGGCCCTGCTGCGCGAGGTGATCTGTGCAAAAGAAAACGTCAGATTCAGTAAAGCGTGCATACATAGCTGGATACAAGCAAATACATCCCCTAAGTCGGCCCTTGTGGGCTCGCCGAGGTACGTTCGGTCGTACGATTGGGCCGGTCCGGTCAGAAAGTGCAGGGCGCACATTATTGCATTTTGGCTCGCGGGCCCTGGCTTCGGCTTCGGCTGGGTGGCGTGTACCCAGATTGGACGCATGACGGCCGCTCTCAGGTCCTACGTCTAGCACGGGATCCCTTTTCGGATTTGGGGGGAGGACTGCGGCGAGCCGGAGGCAGTGGGTCAGGCTCTGCTCATGGCGATTCCAGCTGCGGAGGCGCCGGCGCTCGACTCTGGGTGAGTGAGAACTCTGCTCCTTTATTTTTGTCCTTCGATGGAATCTGTAACTTACAAGCTCGCACCGCTCGCCGGTACTGCAGATCGACGTCGACTGCCAACGATTCAGCAGCGTGCTTGGGGGCTTCCGTTATGGCCGGTGGCGGCGCCGCGGCGGCCGCGTCAGGAGTAGACTCGCCGGAATCGGTCATCCGCCCGTTCTCTCCTGATACGCGTCGGTCGGATGAGGGTGGGGCACAGCCGGCGGTGGAGAAGGCTTTATCTGATGGATGGATGTACAGATAACAGACTTACCCCCTAGTTCGGGCACTTGTAAAAACGAACGCCGGGATTCCGGTCTATCCCAGAGACAAACCATCTAGTCCTCGTCCCGGCAAACCTCGGGCACAGGATCAATGGCAGCGGGGGCGGGGGTGTCCGGAGACGACGAGCGGAAGATGAGCTCTGGGACATCGCGACACGGCGACGTCGACGGATCGCAGCAACTCGGGTGCTTGTGTGCGTGTTTGAAGCAAAACGATCGGTCCTGCACGCAGCGGCTGGTGCATGAGCCTTAAATACATGAAGCTGGGTGAAGTGTTTACTTTATATAGTGTTCGGTGCAACGGTAATATTGTGTCCTTTCGCCTGTACTGTACATATGCAGTGCTTGCAGCAGATGAGTCAGTCCGGCTGTCAGTGCATAGTACAACGGATAAAACGAATACGAAACATTACGCTAGTTGGCGGTGCTCTATACTCGAAGTAGCACTTCCAGCTAGTCCTAATCGCGACGCTCCGCCAGCCGTGGATGCGCTGCGTGCAGCGATGGACTTCTCATGTTTTGACAGGTTTTTAATTGTTGAAACTTGGTACACGCAAACGGAAAATAGCAAGCAAACTCGGCGTACCGTCGTGTGAAATCCAACGACTCTACAGATCGCAAGGTAAATCGGGTGGTCGAGAAAGTTTCAACTGCTAAAACTCAATAGAAACAATTATGAATTTAGCAAATTTCAAAACTAAAACTTAAACCTAAACCCTAATCCCTAAACACTAAGCCCTAAGCCCGAAGCCCTAGCCTATAACCCTAAACCCCAAAAAGCATATCAAAATAGGTAAAAATTAGTAAAAATTAATGTTACGACTATCAAGTTTCAATAGTTGAAACTTATATTTGGTCTTGTTTGAAAGTTCTCGTTGCGATGAACACAAATATGTGAAACTTAATTTGAATTTTCATTTCAAAAGATATAGTAAATTGGAATTAAAAGATGAAATAAAGAAAAAGACAAGGGAGGTGGGATGGATGGTGCATGCAACTCTGACAAAAGCATGCATGCATGGATTTTTCAAAATTAATTAACAACTAAGCCATTCAGACAAAGAAGATAAGCATGCATGCATGCGGATGTCCAAACAAGTGGACGGCTAAGACACTCACGTGAGAATCTCTTTTCTCGTCTGTATATCCTGCTTCACTTTTAGCCAAAATTGTGATTATATTTTATTCGCACTAGGCGTCGGCATGCTGATTTCAACGACGATCTGTATCCATCGAATGCGTTGCCACGCAAACTCCTTTTTAGGGGAGCCGGGAGCTACCGGCATAGCATCCACCCTTCATATGCTTTATGATCTATGTATAAGTGGGGTTCATCCATATGTATTATCATGTATTGAGACAGATGATTTTTTATATATAGTCAAATTAATGTTAGACTAATAGGGTCCCTATTAGGGAGATGCGGTACTTTTTGCAGTGGGATGTACGCATGCATGCAGCATCTCTCCTCTTTCAAAACCAAATCCATGCATTTTATTTTTGGTCACATTTTCAGACGACCAATATTTTTTACAGCATTGTTCTATTATTTAAAATTTTCATATATTCAAATTCTTGAACATAAGATCTTTATAACGAGACCTATCTTGAATATATTTAAACTAGTTTAATTTTTACTATTTCAATCAGATCAAAATATTAATTTCACTAATTTCAAATTACAATTTTCAAAATGATTGAAATCAGTTATTGAAATGATTGAAACCACTTTTCCGAATATAGCTTTCTTTGTGAGTTTCATATTCTAGCTTGTGAAACTGTTTCTTCAATGGAGTAACTGTGATGTGTTTTACTGAAACTAGTGAAATCTATCTTTTGTAATGAGTGTAATCAGTTTTTTGAAACAAGTGAAATATAGTATTTCAATTGAGCGACTATAGTGTGTTTTCTGAAATGAGTGAAATGAGTTATTTGAAAAAAGTGAAATATATCTTTTTGGTGTGAAACGACTTTTTCATTGTGTGATACTGATATTTCTGCTGAGTGAAATATGTTACAAATTTTTTTCATAAATACGAAGTGAAATTAGTTTCTCATATATATTTTTTAATGAGTGAAATCAGTTTTCTGAAACTAGTGAAATGGGTGAAATCTATATTTTGTAAATGAGTGCAGTGTGTTTTCTGAAATGAGTGAAATAAGTTATTTGGATAAAAGTGAAATAAAAAAGATAACTAAAATATAAAAATAAGAAATTAGTGAAATAGGTTATTTAAAATATGTGGAATTGAGTATTTCAAACACGTCTAAGTTGCAGTCCACATATTTCACTCAAGTTTTTTAGTGTGTTTGTCAAGGTGCTTATTCCCCCGCGCCAAAATATGTGAAATTAGTTATTTGAAATATGAGAATTGGTTGTTTCATTGTGTTGAATTTATTATTAAGAATATATTAAACTTCTATTTTACTACTATATCAGATATATATGTGTCTTTGTGAGTTCCATATTCCAGTTTGTGAAAATGAGCGAAACACTAGAAAAAACTTTTATGAAATAGTGAAACAATTTAGTGTTTTATGAAAGTTATTTCAAAGATAATTGAAACCTATAAAATAAAATATTTCAAACATATCCAAAATTGATCTTGTTCTGTAGATCTTGTCACCACGAATTCAAATATACAAAAAGTTTCAATAATGGACATTTGGTTCAAAAGATATAAGTTATTAAAAATATGAGGATGAAAATAAAATGCATGTCATATGTATCCCGTGAGTGAATGCATGCATGCACCGTTGTCTCTACTCTAACTCTCTCTCTTCTGTAAAAGCTGACAATATCTGACACTAGTACATGTATTGCTATGTGTAGTCTGATATCTGAAAAAAGAGTATAAAACCTGCACGGATCTTGATGAAAACGACGGAGGGTGGACTGTCCACCGGTACATCCCGGCACCGGTAAAATTACTTATTCGTGCGTTGCCATCTCTCATCTGCTCAAGCTCTATTCTCCACTCCACCCAAGAAGAGTTTCCTCCTCCCTGCGCGAGCGAACTGTATGCTCCGTTGCGGTTCACCGTCACCGCTGACCAATATTCTGCCAACCGAATCAAGGAAAATAAATGAGGGGAGGCGAGAAACACGATTAGCAAAAAATACTAACTGGATACCGTTCAAAAATTTCAAATTCAAATCAGCAGTGTATAGATATGTACTCCCTCCGTTTCAAAATAGATGACTCAACTTTGTACTAACTTAATATAAAGTTGGGTCATCTATTTTGGAACGGAGGGAGTATTATACTCGTATTAGCTGGAAATTCGCCAGTGTCGCATTTGTAGCTAGAAATTTGAAGGCTGAGGTGGTGAGTTCAATCCCTGCATGGCTCATATTTTTATAGTACAATATATTTTTTGTGCTGGGGGGGAGGCAAAATCACTGTGTTGACCTTGTTAGAATACTATAGCACAAAGTGAACTCTCCGTGAAAGTATTTTACAATCTGATCTTTTTAACAACATCACAGACCGTGGCGTTTCTGCTCCATACAAAAACGCCAAGCTAGCTAGCGTTGCTGCTTCTTGTGAAAACGTCGAACTAGCTAGCGTTGCTGACCGTGTAAAAACGCCAGGGGCGTTGGCGTTGCCGCCTATATGAAAACGCCAGGGGCGTAGGCGTTGCTGCCCAGATATTTAAGTGTTCTGGCAATGATTTCAGCCGCTGCTATGCCTGAAACCCATCACCCCATCATGCATGCAGCTCGAAATGCTCGTTCGCCCGTCGGACAAACAACTGCAACCCAACGTATGTTGCATTGCTCCTAGGCCATGAGCATGCAGATGCGCCTGTACATCATGTTCGCATGCACCGGATTCCCATGTGAAAAAGATGGACAGCCTGCATCATGTAAACCTGCAGCACATGCAGAGGAGCAGCTAGCAACTAGCAACACAGTGAAAAGGCATGAGAAAAGGTTTTGTTTATTCGTTCTTTCAAATGTACTCATCAATCAAGTCCACTGAGCACTAGCAAGATATCTATTAAAAACATGTTTAGGGAAAAAACGCCATGGCCCCTCGCGTTTCCATATGGGTAGCAACGCCAATGCCCCTGGCGTTTTTCATATGGGCAGCAACGCTAGCCAGCTCGGCGTTTTCACGTGGAGGAGCAATGCTACCTAGCTCGGCGTTTTTGTATGGAGCAGAAACTCACGGTCTGTGACGTTGTTAAAAAGGCCAGATTGTGAAATATTTTCATGAAGAGTTCACTTTGTGCTATAGTTTTCTAACAAGGTCAAAAC
>NC_041392.1:635248723-635266073 GCF_002162155.2 Triticum dicoccoides | reverse complement strand
GGAGGGGGGGGGGCACATGTGAGACCTTTGTGTTGCATATCTATGGCGATGGCGACTCTGCTAGAGTTCCTGTTAAGGTTTTCCATCACACATGAGCACTCGCCAACCTACAAATGGAATGGGTGTCATGTGAATTACATGCATGACTGGAAATGAACTAGACACATAAGCAGTACTGGTTGTACCATCAAAGTTGTATAGATAAAAAAGGAACACCAAAGTGATCAATAACCAGCAGAGCTCAACGATCAGGAGACATTGGAATCTCCTCGATTTTTTTTAAATGAGAACGGAAACATTTTGGTAGAGCATAATGTAATTTATAGTAGTTCTGGATGAAATCATGGGCCTTGAACTTTAATGGACAAAGTGTGGTTCAGATTATTATTTTTTTTGCAAACTGCACAATGTAAACGATAGTTTTATAACGTCTTATGACATGATTTTTGCACAAGCCAGTTCACTAAAACCACTATAAATATGACATTAATATTAAAGCTAAATGATTTTCGACAACTTTTGCATCACTTGGAAACATAGACGTGAAAGTAAGTCTCAAGCTGAAATGATGATTGTGTTACCTCATACTGTCGGAGAGATAAAAATTGACCATATATTGTTCTTCTGGAACTATTCTTCCTTGCTCAATGATTGTGACCGAGCCCAGATCACTTCATATTCTAGGCCCTGGCAACGGTGAAGGAGTGTTTGTTGTTATTCTAATCCAACTAAGTGAAATATGACAAAAAGTATGGAATATTTTTTTTTGAACACCACGTTACATTAATTAACCATCTCGGAACTTACAATTGTTCGATACAGAATTCACCACACAGGGCGGTACATCGTTAACAAGAATACCATCGGATCTATTGTCGGAACTATACTTAGCTATTAAATGAGCCACCACATTGGCGGTCCGACTTATTTTAGCTATTTGAAAGCTATTTATCAACTTGGATAAGCTCAAAGCTTCCTTCTTCAAATCAACCAACGTTGATCTATTAAGGTTCTCTGTTGCAAGGGACGCCACAACAAATGCACAATCAGTCTCTAAAATAATACTATTGTGAAGAAGGATACCTATATATAGACTATGTAGTATTAGATGAATTGCGTGCAACATATAGGATGCTACTACACCATAGGAAAATTATACATTTAAACGCAAGCATGGCATAGATGAACAACAAGAACGCACAAAATGCATTAGGAAATAGTATTACACCACCGAATAAGTACTATATGTTTTAAACCATATAACTCACTCAAATCTAACTTAAATTATCAATTGCTTCAGATGAATGGAGAGGATTGCATTTCGTTTTAAGATTTGGACGTCCAAGGATTGTATGAGCTACTATATATGGTGTCTCTTCTGTGTCGGACTCGGACAAGATGAATCAACCATATCGTCTCCTCTGTTCCATGGTCGAGCCCCTCAACGTCTTCTTCGGCTGGGAACTGTGACTACTTGTGTTTTCCAGGGCCAACCGACGACGTTTTCCATGAGAACGAGTGTCTTCCACAACAAGAGAACCACCTCCATCTGATTCACTCTTGAGATATTTCTTCAGCACACACGATGCATAGGCTAGATTGAAAACCATGGGTGTTGTTGAGGAACATAGCATGCAATTTAAAAAAAAATCCTACAATCACACAAGATCTATCTAGGAGATGCATAGCAACGAGAGGAGATAGTATGTCCACATACCCTCGTAGACGGAAAGCGGAAGCGTTAGCTTAACACGATTGATGTAGTCGAACGTCTTCTCAATTTAACCGATCAAGACCCCAACGTACGACATCTCCGAGTTCTGCAGACGTTCAGCTCGATGACATCCCTCGAACTCTTGATCCAGCAAAGTGTCGAGGGAGAGTTTCGTCAGCATGACGACATGGTGACGGTGATGGTGAAGTGATCCGCGCAGGGCTTCACCTAAGCACTACCACAATATGACTCGAGGAGTAAACTGTGGATGAGGAGAGCGCCACACACGGCTAGGAACAATTGATGTGTGTTAGAGGCGCCCCCACCCCCGTATATAAAGGAGGGAGAGGGGAGGAGGCCGGCCTAGGCGCGCCCCAAGTGGGAGGAGTCCCACTTGGGCTCCTAGTCCAATTCGCCCCCCCTTTCCTTTTACCGGAAGGGGAAAGGGGGGCGCCGCCCCTCCCCTTGTCCAATTTGGACTCCTCCCTTGGGGGGGGGGGGCGCCACTCCTTGTGGGCTGGCTTGCCTCCCTTCTATGGCCCATATCTTCCCCCGGGGGGTTCCGGTACCCCCCCGTTACTCCGATACATTCTGAAACACTTCTGGTGTTCGAATACTATCATCCAATATATCAATCTTTACCTCTCAACAATTTCGAGACTCCTCGTCATGTCCTTGATCTCATCTGGACTCCGAACAATCTTCGGTCACCAAAACACATAACTCATAATACAAATCATCATCGAATGTTAAGCATGCGGACCCTACGGGTTCGAGAACTATGTAGACATGACCGAGACACCTCTCCGGTAAATAACCAATAGCGGAACCTGGACGCTCATATTGGTTCCAACATATTCTACAAAGATCTTTATCTGTCAAACCGTAATGATAACATACGTCATTCCCTTGCCATTGGTATGTTACTTGCCTGAGATTCGATCGTCGGTATCTTCATACCTAGTTCAATCTCGTTACCGGCAAGTCTCTTTACTCGTTCCATAATACATCATCCCGCAACTAACTCATTAGTCACATTGGTTGCAAGGCTTATCACGATATGCATTATCGAGAGGGCCCAGAGATACCTCTTCGATACTCGGATTGACAAATCCTAATCACGATCTTTGCCAACCCAACAAACACTTCCAGAGATACTTGTAGAGCATCTTTATAATCACCAAGTTACGTTGTGACGTTTGATAGCACACAAGGTATTCCTCCGGTATTCGGGAGTTGCATAATCTCATAGTCAAAGGAATATGTATAAGTCATGAAGAAAGCAATAGCAATAAAACTTAACAATCATTATGCTAAGCTAACAGATGGGTCTTATGCAACACATCATTCTCCTAATGATGTGATCCCGTTCATCAAATGACAACACATGTCTATGGTTAGGAAACTTAACCATCTTTGATTAACGAGCTAGTCTAGTAGAGGCATACTAGGGATACTGTGTTTTGTCTATGTATTCACACATGTATCAAGTTTCCGGTTAATACAATTCTAGCATGAATAATAAACATTTATCATGATATAAGCAAATATAAATAACAACTTTATTATTGCCTCTAGGGTATATTTCCTTCAGTCTCCCACTTGGACTAGAGTCAATAATCTACATTACATTGTAAAGATTCTAACACCCATGGAGTCTTGGTGTTGATTATGTTTTGCTCGTGGAAGAGGCCTAGTCAACGGGTGAGGGAGTCCTGGACTAAGGGGTCCTTAGGCGTCCGGTCAGTTGGGCATGGGCCGGACTATTGGGCCATAAAGATACAAGATGTAATACTTTCTCCCGTGTCTGGATAGGACTCTTCTTTGTGTGGACGGCAAGCCAGGCAGCTGGATATACTATTTCCTTTCTATGTAACCGACTTTGTATAACCATAGTTGCTACGTCTTGAGCTTGCGTTGATTTTCCCCGAAGAGGAAGGGATGATGCAACAGAGTAGCGTAAGTATTTCCCTCAGTTTTTGAGAACCAAGGTATCAATCCAGTAGGAGCCCACGCTCAAGTCCCTCGTACCTGCACAAAGCGATAGCTACCCGCAACCACCGCGATTAGGGGTTGTCAAGCCCTTCACGGTCACTTACGAGAGTGAGATCTGATAGATAGAATATTTTTGGTATTTTTGATATAAAGATGCAAAGTAAAAAGTAAAAGCAAAGTAAATAGCAAAACAATATAAAAGTGATGGAGATTGATATGATGAGAATAGACCCGGGGGCCATAGGTTTCACTAGTGGCTTCTCTCGAGAGCATTAGTTTTCTACGGTGGGTGAACAAATTATTGTTGAGCAATTGACAGAATTGAGCATAGTTATGAGAATATCTAGGAATGATCCTGTATATAGGCATCACGTCCGTGACAAGTAGATCGAAACGATTCTGCATCTACTACTATTACTCCACTCATCGACCACTATCCAGCATGCATCTAGAGTATTAAGTTAAAAACAGAGTAACGCTTTAAGCAAGATGACATGATGTAGAGAGATAAATTCATGCAATATGAAATAAACCCCATCTTGTTATCCTCGATGGCAACGATACAATACGTGTCTTGCTGCCCCTTCTGTCACTGGGAAAAAACACCGCAAATCGAACCCAAAGCTAAGCACTTCTCCCATGGCAAGAACTACCAATCTAGTTGGCCAAACCAAATGGATAATTCGAAGAGACTTGCAAAGATAACCAATCATACATAAAAGAATTCAGAGAAGATTCAAATATTGTTCATAGATAGACTTGATCATAAACCCACAATTCATCGGTCTCAACAAACACACCGCAAAAGAAGAAGATTACATCGAATAGATCTCCACAAGAGAGGGGGAGAACATTATATTGAGTTCCAAAAAGAGAGAAGAAGCCATCTAGCTACTAACTATGGACCCGAAGGTCTGAGCTAAACTGCTCACACTTCATCGGAGGGGCAATGATGATGTAGAAGCCCTCCGTGATGATGGCCCTCTCCGGCGGAGCTTCGGAACAGGCCCCAAGATGGGATCTCGTGGATACAGAAAGTTGCGGTGGTGGAATTACTTTTTGGCTCCTGTTCTGATCGTTTGGGGGTACATGGGTATATATAGGAGGAAGGAGTACGTCGGTGGAGCACCGAGGGGCCCACGAGGCAGGGGCGCGCCCTGTAGGGGGGGCGCACCCCCTACCCTCGTGACCGCCTCCGGTACTTCTTGGAGTAGGGTCCAAGTCTCCTGGGTCTTATCCGAGAAGAAAATCACGTTCCAAAAAGGATTTTTCTGTTCGGACTCCGTTTGATATTCTGTTTCTTCGAAACATTGAAATAGGCAAAAAAACAGCAATTTTGGGCTGGGCCTCCGATTAATGGTTTAGTCCCAAAAATAATATAAAAGTGGACAATAAAGCCCAATATAGTCCAAAACAGTAGATAATATAGCATGGATCAATCAAAAAATTATAGATATGTTGGAGACGTATCAGGCATCCCCAAGCTTAATTCCTGCTCGTCCTCGAGTAGGTAAATGATAAAAAGAGAATTTTTGATGCGGAGTGCTACTTGGCATAATTTCAATGCAAAATTTCTTAATTGTGGTATGGATATTCAGATTAGAAAGATTCAAGACAAAAGTTCATATTGATATAAAGAATTATAACACTTCAAGCATACTAATAATGTAATTATGTCTTCTCAAAATAACATGGCCAAAGAAAGTTATCCCTACAAAATCATATAGTCTGGCTATGCTGTATCTTCACCACACAAAGTATTTAAATCATGCACAACCCCGATGACAAGCCAAGCAATTGTTTCATACTCTAAAATTTTCAAAACTTTTTCAATCTTCACGCAATACATGAGCGTGAGCCATGGACATAGCACTATGTGGAATAGAAGGGTGGTTCTGGAGAAGACAAAAAGAGGGGAAGATAGTCTCACATAAACTAGGCGTATCAACGGGCTATGGAGATGCCCATCAATAGATATCAATGTGAGTGAGTAGGGATTTCCATGCAACGGATGCACTAGAGCTATAAGTATATGAAAGCTCATCAACAGAAACTAAGTGGGTGTGCATCCAACTCGCTTGCTCACGAAGACCTAGGGCAATTTGAGGAAGCCCATCATTGGAATATATAAGCCAAGTTCTATAATGAAAAATTCCCACTAGTATATGAAAGTGACATAACGAGAGACTCTCTATCATGAAGATCATGGTGCTACTTTGAAGCACACGTGTGGTAAAAGGATAGTAACATTGTCCCTTCTCTCTTTTTCTCTCATTTTTTATTTGGGCCTTTTCTCCTTTTTTTATGGCCTCTTCTTTCGTCCGGAGTCTCATCCCGACTTATGGGGGAATCATAGTCTCCATCATCATTTCCTCACTTGGGACAATGCTCCAGAAAATGATGATCATCACACTTTTATTTTTCTTACAACTCAACAATTACAACTCGATACTTAGAACAAATATGACTCTATATGAATGCCTCCGGCGGTGTACCGGGATATGTAATGAATCAAGAGTGATATGTATGAAAGAATTATGAATGGTGGCTTTGCCACAAATACGATGTCAACTACATGATCATGCTAGCTATATGACAATGATGGAGCGTGTCATAATAAACGGAACGGTGGAAAGTTGCATGGCAATATATCTCGGAATGGCTATGGAAATGCCATGATAGGTAGGTATGGTGGTTGTTTTGAGGAAGGTATATGGTGGGTGTATGATACTGGCGAAAGGTGCACGGTATTAGAGAGGCTAGCAATGGTGGAAGGATGGGAAAAAGTGCATATAATCTATGGTCTCAACATTAGTCATAAAGAACTCATATACTTATTGCAAAAATATAGAAGTTATCAAAGCAAAGTATTACGCGCATGCTCCTAGGGGGATAGATTGGTAGGAAAAGACCATCGCTCGTCCCCGACCGCCACTCATAAGGAAGACAATCAATAAATAAATTATGCTCCGACTTCATCACATAACGGTTCACCATACGTGCATGCTACGGGAATCACAAACTTTAACACAAGTATTCTTTAAATTCACAACTACTAAACTAGCATAACTCTAATATTATCACCTCCATATCTCAAAACAATTATCATGCTTCAATCTTCTCTTAGTATTCAACGCACTCAAAAGAAAATTTCACATATCTTGAACACCAAGCATATTTATATTAAGCAAATTACCATGCTATTAAGACTCTCAAAATAATTTAAGTGAAGCATGAGAAATAAATAGTTTCTTTGAAACAAACCACCACCATGCTCTAAAAGATCTAAGTGAAGCACATAGAGCAAAATTATAACGCTCAAAAGATATAAGTGAAGTGCATAGAGTATTCTATCAAATTTCAATTCAAGTATGGCTCTCTCAAAAGGTGTGTACAACAAGGATGATTGTAGCATACTAACAAACAAATACACAAATAATACAAGACGCTCCAAGCAAAACACATATCATGTTGGTGAATAAAAATATAGCTCCAAGTAAATTACCGATGGAAGTGGACGAAAGAGGGGATGCCTTCCGGGGCATCCCCAAGCTTTGACTTTTTGGTGTCCTTGGATTATCTTGGGGGTGCTATGGGCATCCCCAAGCTTAGGCTCTTGCCACTTCTTGTTCCATAATCCATCAAAAGAACTCACCCAAAACTTGAAAACTTCACAACACAAAACTCAATAGAAATCTCATGAGCTTCGTTAGAGAAACAAAACATAAAACCACTTCAAGGTACTGTAATGAACTCATTATTTATTTATTTTGGTGTTAAACCTGCTGTATTCTAACTTCTCTATGGATTATAAACTATTTTACTAACCATAGATTCATCAAAATAAGCAAACAACACACGAAAAACAGAATCTGTCAAAAATAGAACAGTCTGTAGTAATCTGTAACTAACGCAAACTTCTGGAACTCCAAAAAATCTACCAAAATTAGACGACCTAGATAATTTGTTTATTGATCAGAAGAAATTGGAATCAGTATTTTATCACGTCCTGATGATTTGTAGTAATTCGGGCACTGAACGCAAAGTTTTTGGAAATTACAGCAAGATCAAATAACTATCATCCAAGAAGATCCAATAGGTCTAGCTTGGCACAAACACTAATTAAAACACAAAACCACATCCAAACAGAGGGTAGATGGGTTATTTATTCCCTAACAGAATAAAAACACAAAAAAACAAAAAATAAAATTGGGTTGCCTCCCAACAAGCGCCATCGTTTAACGCCCCTAGCTAGGCATAAAAGCGAGGATAGATCTAGGTATTGCCATCTTTGAAAGGCAATCCATAAGTGGATCTCATGATGGCTTCATATGGAAATTTTATTTTCTTTCTTGGAAAGTGTTCCATGCCCTTTTTTAATGGAAATTGGAATCTAATATTCCCTTCCTTCATATCAATAATCGCACAAACCGTTCTAAGGAAAGGTCTACCAAGAATAATAGGGCAAGAAGGGTTGCAATCTATATCAACAACAATGAAATCTACGGGCACATAATTCCTATTTGCAACAATAAGAACATCGTTAATCCTTCCCATAGGTTTCTTAATAGTAGAATCTGCGAGATGTAAGTTTAAAGAGCAATCATCAAGATCGCGGAAATCTAGCAAATCACACAAAGTTTTGGGGATAGTGGAGACACTAGCACCCAAATCACACAAAGCATAAAACTCATGATCTTTAATTTTAATTTTGATAGTTGGTTCCCACTCATCATAGAGTTTTCTAGGGATAGAGACTTTCAACTCAAGTTTTTCTTCATAAGATTGCATCAAGGCATCAACAATATGTTCGGTGAAGGCTTTCTTTTGACTATAAGCATGCGGGGAATTTAGCACGGATTGCAACAAGGAAATACAATCAATCAAAGAGCAACTTTCATAATTAAATTCCATGAAATCCAATATAGTGGGTTTAGCAACATCTAAATTTTTATTTCTTTCAATCCCACTTTCATCAATTTCATCATAAAGATCTAAATACTCCGAATTTTTGGAACGCCTTCTAGGTAAAGAAAGGTCATATTAAGTTTCATCAAGATTCATATTGCAAAACAAAGATTTGATAGGGGACACATCAATAACTTTTAGATCTTCATCTTGATTTTCATAAGAATTAGAAAAACACGCTTTAATAAAGGCATCTTTGGAAGCACGCATTCTAGCAGTTCTTTCTTTACACTCATCAATTGAAATTCTCATGGCTTTTAGAGACTCATTAATATCATGCTTAGGTGGAATAGATCTAAGTTTCAAAGCATCAACATCAAGAGCAATTCTATCAACGTTCCTAGCCAAATCATCAATCTTAAGCAATTTTTCTTCAATCATAGCATTAAAATTTTTTTGCGAAGAAATAAATTCTTTAATATTAGATTCAAAATCAGAGGGCATCTTATTATAATTTCCGTAAGAGTTGTTGTAGGAATTCCCATAATTATTAGAAGGATTACTAGGATAAGGCCTAGGATTAAAATTCCCTCTATAAGCGTTGTTACCAAAATTATTCCTACCAACAAAATTCACATCCATAGATTCATTGTTATTCTCAATAAAGGTAGACAAAGGCATATCATTAGGATCAGAAGAAACACTCTTCGTAGCAAATAATTTCATAAGTTCATCCATCTTTCCACTCAAAACATTGATTTTTTCTATCGCATGCACTTTTTTATTAGAAGATCTTTCAGTATGCCATTGAGAATAATTAACCATAATATTATCTAGGAGTTTAGTAGCATCTCCTAAAGTGATTTCCATAAAAGTGCCTCCCGTGGCCGAATCTAAAAGATTTCTAGAAGCAAAATTCAATCTGGCATAAATTTTTTGTATAATCATCCACAAATTTAAACCATGAGTAGGGCAATTACGTATCATTAATCTCATTCTCTCCCAAGCTTGTGCAACATGTTCATGATCAAGTTGCTTAAAATTCATAATATCGTTTCTAAGAGAGATGATCTTAGCGGGAGGAAAATACTTAGAGATAAAAGCATCTTTGCACTTGTTCCAAGAATCAATACTATTTTTAGGCAAAGACGAAAACCAAGCTTTAGCACGATCTCTAAGCGAAAAAGGAAATAGCTTCAATTTAACAACATCATTATCAACATCTTTTTTCTTTTGCATATCACATAAATCAACGAAGCTATTCAGATGAGTAGCGGCATCTTCACTAGGAAGGCCGGCGAATTGATCTTTCATAACAAGATTCAACAAAGTAGTATTGATTTCACAAGATTCAGTATTGGCAAGAGGAGCAATCGGAGTGCTAAGAAAATCATTATTGTTGGTATTGGTGAGGTCACACAATTTGGTAGTATCTTGAGTCATCGCAACGAACAAGCAATCTAACACACGAGCAAACAAAAAGCAAGCGGACAAAAAGAGGCAAATAGAGAGGGAGGATAGGGAGAGAGAGGGCGAATAAAATGGCAAGGGTGAATTGGGGGAAGAGGAAAACGAGAGGCAAATGGCAAATAATGTAATGCGAGAGATAGGGATTGTGATGGGTACTTGGTATGTTTACTTTTTGCATAGACTCCCCGGGAACGGCGCCAGAAATCCTTCTGGCTACATCTTGAGCTTGCGTTGGTTTTCCCCGAAGAGGAAGGGATGATGCAGCAGAGTAGCGTAAGTATTTCCCTCAGTTTTTAAGAACCAAGGTATCAATCCAGTAGGAGCCCACGCTCAAGTCCCTCGTACCTGCACAAAGCGATAGCTACCCGCAACCAACGCGATTAGGGGTTGTCAAGCCCTTCACGGTCACTTACGAGAGTGAGATATGATTGATAGAATATTTTTGGTATTTTTGATATAAAGATGCAAAGTAAAAAGTAAAAGCAAAGTAAATAGCAAAACAATATAAAAGTGATGGAGATTGATATGATGAGAATAGACCCGGGGGCCATAGGTTTCACTAGTGGCTTCTCTCGAGAGCATAAGTTTTCTACGGTGGGTGAACAAATTACTGTTGAGCAATTGACATAATTGAGCATAGTTATGAGAATATCTAGGCATGATCATGTATATAGGCATCACGTCCGTGACAAGTAGATCGAAGCGATTCTGCATCTACTACTATTACTCCACTCATCGACCGCTATCCAGCATGCATCTAGAGTATTAAGTTAAAAACAGAGTAACGCTTTAAGCAAGATGACATGATGTAGAGAGATAAATTCATGCAATATGAAATAAACCCCATCTTGTTATCCTCGATGGCAACGATACAATACGTGTCTTGCTGCGCCTTCTGTCACTGGGAAAGAACACCGCAAGATTGAATCCAAAGCTAAGCACTTCTCCCATGGCAAGAACTACCAATCTAGTTGGCCAACCCAAATGGATAATTCTAAGAGACTTGCAAAGATAACCAATCATACATAAAAGAATTAAGAGAAGATTCAAATATTGTTCATAGATAGACTTGATCATAAACCCACAATTCACCGGTCTCAACAAACACACCGCAAAAGAAGAAGATTACATCGAATAGATCTCCACAAGAGAGCGGGAGAACATTGTATTGTGATCCAAAGAGAGAGAAGAAGCCATCTAGCTACTAACCATGGACCCGAAGGTCTGAGGTAAACTAGTCACACTTCATCGGAGGGGCAATGATGATGTAGAAGCCCTCCGTGATGACGGCCCTCTCCGGCGGAGCTCCGGAACAGGCCCCAAGATGGGATCTCGTGGATACAGAAAGTTGCGGCGGTGGAATTAGGTTTTTGGCTCCTGTTCTGATCGTTTGGGGGTACGTGGGTATATATAGGAGGAAGGAGTACGTCGGTGGAGCACCGAGGGGCCCATGAGGTAGGGGGGCGCGCCCTGTAGGGGGGGGGGGCGCCCCCTATCCTCGTGACCGCCTCCGGTACTTCTTGGAGTAGGGTCCAAGTCTCCTGGGTCTTATCCGAGAAGAAAGTCATGTTCCAAAAAGGATTTTTCTGTTTGGACTCCGTTTGATATTCTGTTTCTTCGAAACACTAAAATAGGCAAAAAAAATAGCAATTCTGGGCTGGGCCTCCGGTTAATAGGTTAGTCCCAAAAATAATATAAAAGTGGAAAATAAAGCCCAGTATTGTCCAAAACAGTAGATAATATAGCATGGAGCAATCAAAAATTATAGATACGTTGGAGACGTATCAATAGTCTCCTCCGGTGTCTATATAAACTGGAGGGTTTAGTTTGTAGAGAAAATCATAATCAGATATGCTAGACTTCTAGGGTTTTAGCCATTACGATCTTGTGGTAGATCAAGTCTTGTAACCCCCATATTCATTAATATTAATCTAGCAGGACATAGGGTTTTACCTCCATCAAGAGGGCTCGAACATGGGTAAACATCGTGTTCCCTGTCTCCTATTACCATCAACCTCAGACGCACAGTTCAGGACCCCCTACCCGAGATCCGCCGGTTTTGACACCGACATTGGTGCTTTCATTGAGAGTTCCAATGGAGAAACCCTCCTCCCCGGATAGATCTTCGTGTTCGGCGGCTTTGCACTGCGGTCCAGCTCGCTTGGCCATCTAGAGCAGATCGATAGCCACGCCCCTGGCCATCAGGTCAGATTTGGAAGCTTGAACTATGTCGCGGACATCCGCAGAGTCTTGATCTTCGACGAATTCGAGACCGCGACAGTAGCCGCTGCCTGTCACCATGATGAACATGACTTAAATCTATCATCGAACCACACCCAGGAGATGGAACCTACAACCTCTCTGGCTCTAGATCCGGAGCAGATCACGCCATCCGAGGACGGGAGGCTCAGCCCCGCGATGGAGGCCGCCGACTCAGCGGCGTTGGAGCCGCACACAGATCCAACATCAAGTGAGATATGTGTTGACAGAACCTCGGACACGATTCTGGCTACAGGTTTCGAGGCATGTGCGTCCGCGCACGACGAGCTTGATCGGGCATCGATCGTCGAATTCAGCTCCGCGGACATCTTCCGACACTCACCTTTAGGCGATGTGCTAAACTCATTAAAAACACTCTCCCTAGCGGGGGATTCACGACCGAATTATATCCGGTTCGAACTGAAGGCGGATGACTAATTTCGCTTCCCACCCCCCGCCCACTTAATAGCCACTGTCGAAGACTCAACTGACATGCTCGATTACGGCTCCGACGACATCGACGGTATGGACGACGATGCCGGAGAAGAAGAGGCCCAAAACCCGTCATTTACCGGACGCTGGACGGCCACTTCCTCGTATGACGTATACATGGTAGATGCACCAAAAGAGAATAGCGGCGATGAAAAGGAAGATCCAGTTGAGGATAAACCTCCTGAGATACAACCAAAGCGTCAACGTCAGCGACGCTGCTCTAAGTCACGCCACAGCAAAGACAGCAACACCGGCACAGGAGAAGATAACACCCCGGACGGTGCCAAAGACAATGAAGACCCCGTTGAGGAAACTGCCGAACAAACTGAACAGGAAGACGGGCAAGTTAGCCCGGGTGTACAGGGCACGCATGAAGACTCGGAGGACAATAATTATCTTCCGCTCTCCGAGGATGAGGCAAGCCTCGGCACTGAGGATTTCATCGTGCCCGAGGAACCTCTCGAGAAGGATCGCTTCAAGCGCCAGCTAATAGCCACTGCAAGGAGCCTGAAAAAGAAGCAGCAACAGCTTCAAGCTGATCAAGACTTGCTCAATGACAGATGGACTAACGTCCTGGAAGCCGAGGAGTACGGCCTCAAGCGACCACTCAAAAGTTACCCGAAGCGCAAATTATTACCTCAATTCGATGACGAGACGTTGGAGCCCATGCCATCATCGCACAATGCGGCTGACCGATCACCACGTGGTCGGGACAAAGCGACAACCTAAGCCGAACACCAGACTGTACCACCTCACCATAAAGACAAAATTGCTCAGAGATACACATATGATCTCCGGCAGGGCCTGAAGAATAAAGCAGTTCCGGCCAGATCGATCTATGTATCATGGGGGCATGCCCCGACACGCGACGACGGCTATCGAGCCGAACATGGCAAGTATATTTATGCCCGAGCCGAAAATCGTAGACGGACTCCATTCGAAGTACGTCGCGACCTGGCCTGACATAGAGGCGCTGCAAACCCCCTCGACTTCACTAATGAAGTAATGGAATATGAATTCCCAGAAGGGTTCAAACCCGTCAATATCGAATCATATGATGGAACCATAGATCCTGCGGTATGGATTGAAGACTTTATCCTCCATATTCACATGGCGCGCGGCGATGATCTTCATTCCATCAAATACCTACCCCTAAAAGTCAAGGGGCCAGCCAGACACTGGCTGAACAGCCTGCTTGGAAACTTTATTGGCAGCTGAGAGGACTTGGAAGAAGCCTTCCTTGACAACTTCCAAGGTACATATATTCGACCTTCGGATGCGGACGTCTTAAGTCACATAATCCAATAGCCCGGAGAGTCAGCCAAAAAATTCTGGACTAGATTCTTAACCAAAAAGAACCAGATCGTCGACTGTTCGGACGCCGAAGTCCTGGCGGCATAGCATACGGGACGAATGGCTCGCTCGATAGCTCGGCCAAGAAAAGCCGAAGTCCATGGCAGCCTTCACGACACTAATGACCCGCTTTTGCGCAGGCGAAGATAGCTGGCTAGCCCGTCGTAATAACAATACAAGTGAACCTGGCACTTCGGAAGCCAGAAACAGCAACGGCAAGCCCAGACGCAACAAACACAAATGACGAGGCAACAGTGATAATACCGAGGACACGGCGGTCAAGGCTGTATTCAGTGGCTCCAAGTCTGGTCAGCCGAAGAAGTCATATAAAAGAAATAATCAGGGCCCTTCTAGCCTGGACCGCATACTCGATCGCCCATGTCAGATCCACGGCACCCCTGATAAACCAGCCAATCATACCCACAGGAGTTGTTGGGTCTTCAAACAGGCCGGCAAGTTAAATACCGAAGAAAAAGAGAAGGGGTCGCAAAGCGAGAACTACGATGAGGAGCCCCGTCCACCAAACACCGGGGGACAAAAGAAGTTTCCTCCACAAATAAAAATGGTGAACATGATATAGCCACCCATATCCCCAAGAGGGAGCGCAACCGCGTGCTCAGGGACCTCTATGCGATAGAGCCAGTTGCCCCAAAATACAACCCATGGTCGTCATGCCCGATCACTTTCAATCATAGGGATCAAGCCCACCAACACCACCTTTAAAGGAGTTATACCAGGGGTAGAGGCCCGCTGCTCGGGCTCAATCACATTGGAGGTCGTCTGCGGATCTCCGGACAACTTCCGAAGCGAGGAGTTACTCTTCGATATCGTCCCCTTCCCCAGTGCCTATCACGCACTGCTCGGACGAACTACATTTGCCCGATTCAATGCGGTGTCGCACTATGCTTATCTCAAGCTCAAGATGCCCGGACCACGCGGTGTCATAACAGTCAATGGAAATACGGAGCGCTCCCTCTGTACCGAGGAGCACACCACTGCCCCGGCAGCAGAACTATAGAGCACCCTCCACAAACAACACCTTAATTCGGCAGCCGTACTCCCGGACACTGTCAAACGAGTTCGGACTACCATGCGCCAGGACAACCCAGCTTGTCAAGAGCTCAACTAGCAATTCGGCCTCCATCCCAGACCACACCAAGTGGCGGCGTTCGCATAACTATGCACTCAAAATACCGTTGGCATAGACAGAGGCATAACTAGATTGTGATCCATAATAAGGCTCGACCTCGCGTGGACATGCATATTTTCATTTTTTCTTTTTTCCCTCCTCAGGTTTCCTTTCCGCAGGTCCCTCTCGCCGGCCTCATAATCGGTCCTTTCGAAGAACGGACACACCAAGGTGGCAAGTAGCACAGACGTGCGGGGGAATCTCGAGATGTCCCTCTTGGCGATCACTCTACCTGTTTTCAGGACTGTACGCAACTCCTCCTTGGTCTTGGCATGTCAAATAGCCACTGTCGCTTCTCGCACCTTTTTGTTCACATACGCTCTGACGTATTAATTAAAATTATAATGGAAACATTTTGCGGCCCAACATACGTGGCACCTTCTTCTTCTTTATTTTAATTTTTGCTATTTTACATTCGTACACCTTGGTACGCCGTAATCCGCCAGGGGCTTTATTGCACCCCACCCTATGGCAACAAGTCCGAACACTTTTACAGTATAGTTCGGCACCCCGAATTTAGCATTATATGCATTGGCTCCGAATCATGTCTTTGGTCAATAGTTGGGTTTCCCGGCTCCTGTGCTCACTATCTTACGTTCCTCTACATCGGCTAGGGTAGTAAAGGGAGTACTACTGCGATAGTGTCCCGGTTTATCTGGATGAGCACCTCAGTACAGAAAGCCAAAAACTGACTGTCATGATGCGGCGTGAGCTGCTACCTCTTGAGCATTGCGTTGGTTTTCCCCGAAGAGGAAGGGATGATGCAGCAAAGTAGCGTAAGTATTTCCCTCAGTTTTTGAGAACCAAGGTATCAATCCAGTAGGAGGCTACGCGCGAGTCCCTCGTACCTACACAAAGAAAATAACCCCTCGCAACCAACGCGATAAGGGGTTGTCAATCCCTTCATGGTCACTTACGAGAGTGAGATCTGATAGATATGATAAGATAATATTTTTGGTATTTTTATGGTAAAGATGCGAAGTAAAATAAAAGCAAAGTAAAAGCAAAGGAAATAACTGAGTATTGGAATATTAATATGATGAAGATAGACCCGGGGGCCATAGGTTTCACTAGTGGCTTCTCTCAAGAGCAGAAGTATTTTACAATGGGTGAACGAATTATTGTTGAGCAATTGACAGATTTGAGCATAGTTATGAGAATATCTAGGTATGATCATGTATACAGGCATCACGTCCGAGACAAGTAGACCGACTCCTGCCTGCATCTACTACTATTACTCCACTCATCGACCGCTATCCAGCATGCATCTAGAGTATTAAGTTCATGAAAACAGAGTAACTCCTTAAGCAAGATGACATGATGTAGAGGGATAAATTCATGCAATATGATAAAACCCCATCTTTTTATCCTCGATGGCAACAATACAATACGTGACTTGCTGGCCCTACTGTCATTGGGAAAGGACACCACAAGATTGAACCCAAAGCTAAGCACTTCTCCCATTGCAAGAAAGATCAATCTAGTAGGCCAAACCAAACTGATAATTCGAAGAGACTTGCAAAGATAACCAATCATACATAAAAGAATTCAGAGAAGATTCAAATATTGTTCATAGATAGACTTGATCATAAACCCACAATTCATCGGTGTCAACAAACACACCTCAAAAAGAAGATTACATCGAATAGATCTCCAAAAGAGAGGGGGAGAACTTTGTATTGAGATCCAAAAAGAGAGAAGAAGCCATCTAGCTAATAACTATGGACCCGAAGGTCTAAGGTGAACTACTCACACTTCATCGGAGGGGCTATGGTGTTGATGTAGAAGCCCTCCGTGATGGATGCTCCCTCCGGCGGAGCTCGGGAACAGGCCCCAAGATGGGATCTCGTGGATACAGAAAGTTGCGGCAGTGGAATTAGGGTTTTGGCTCCGTCTCTGATCGTTTGGGGGTACGTAGGTATATATAGGAGGAAGGAGTACATCGGTGGAGCAACAGGGGGCCCACGAGG
>NC_041392.1:635155219-635248530 GCF_002162155.2 Triticum dicoccoides | reverse complement strand
GGGGTTAGGCGCGCCCCCTACCTCGTGGCCTCCTCCTTTGTTTCTTGACGTAGGGTCCAAGTCTCCTGGATCATGTTCGGTGAGAAAATCACGTTCCCGAAGGTTTCATTCCATTTGGACTCCGTTTGATATTCCTTTTCTTTGAAACCCTAAAATAGGCAAAAAAAACAACAATTCTGGGCTGGGCCTCCGGTTAATAGGTTAGTCCCAGAAATAATATTAAAGTGGATAATAAATCCCAATAATGTCCAAACCAGTAGATAATATAGCATGGAGCAATCAAAAATTATAGATACGTTGGAGACGTATCAAGCATCCCCAAGCTTAATTTCTGCTCGTCCTCGAGTAGGTAAATGATAAAAACAGAATTTTTGATGCAGAGTGCTACTTGGCATAATTTTAATGTAATTCTTCTTAATTGTGGCATGAATATTCAAATCCGAAAGATTCAAGATAAAAGTTCATATTGACATAAAAATAATAATACTTCAAGCATACTAGCAAAGCAATTATGTCTTCTCAAAATAACGTGGCCAAAGAAAGTTCATCCCTAAAAAATCATATAGTTTAGTCATGCTCCATTTTCGTCACACAAGAATCCTCTCATCATGCACAACCCCGATGACAAGCCAAGCAATTGTTTCATACTTTAGTAATCTCAAACCTATGAACTTTCACGCAATATATGAGCGCGAGCCATGGATATAGCACTATGGGTGGAATAGAATATAATGTGGGGGTTATGTGGAGAAGACAAAAAGGAGAAAGTCTCACATCAACGCGGCTAATCAATGGGCTATGGAGATGCCCATCGAGTGATGTTAATGCAAGGAGTAGGGATTGCCATGCAACAGATGCACTAGAGCTATAAATGTATGAAAGCTCAACAAAGGAAACTAAGTGGGTGTGCATCCAACTTGCTTGCTCATGAATACCTAGGGCACTTGAGGAGGCCCATTGTTGGAATATACAAGCCAAGTTCTGTAATGAAAATTTCCCACTAGTATATGAAAGTGACAAAACAAGAGACTCTCTATCATGAAGATTATGGTGCTACTTTGAAGCACAAGTGTGGCGAAGGATAGTAACATTGTCCCTTCTCTATTTTTTTCTCAGTTTTTTGGGCCTTCTCTTTTTATGGCCTTTCTCTTTTTTTATAATTCCTCACTTGGGACAATGCTCTAGAAAATGATGATCATCACACTTCTATTTATTTACAACTCAATGATTGCAACTCGATGCTAGAACAAAAGATGACTCTACATGAATGCCTCCGGCGGTGTACCGGGATATGCAATGAACCAAGAGTGACATGTATGAAATAATTATGAACGGTGGCTTTGCCACAAATACTATGTCAACTACATGATCATGCTAAGCAATATGACAATGATGAGTGTGTCATGATAAATGGAATGGTGGAAAGTTGCATGGCAATATACCCCAGAATGGCTATGGAAATGCCATAATAGGTAGGTATGGTGGCTGTTTTGAGGAAGATATAAGGAGGTTTATGTGTGAAAGAGCGCATCATATCACGAGGTTTGGATGCACCAGCGAAGTTTGCACCAACTCTCATTGTGAGAAAGGGCAATGCACGGTACCGAAGAGGCTAGCAATGATGGAAGGGTGAGAGTGCGTATAATCCATGGACTCAACATTAGTCATAAAGAACTCACATACTTATTGCAAAAATCTACAAGTCATCAAAAACCAAGCACTATGCGCATGCTCCTAGGGGGATAGTTTGGTAGGAAAAGACCATCGCTCGTCCCCGACTGTCACTCATAAGGAGGACAATCAAAGAACACCTCATGTTTCAAATTTGTTACATAACGTTTACCATACGTGCATGCTACGGGACTTGCAAACTTCAACACAAGCATTTCTCAATTTCACAACTACTCAACTAGCATGACTTTGATATTATTACCTCCATATCTCAAAACAATCATCAAGCATCAAACTTCACTTAGTATTCAAAACACTCATAAGATTTTTTTTACTAATCTTGAATACCTAGCATATTAGGATTTTAAGCAAATTACCATGATATTTAAGACTCCCAAAATAATCTAAGTGAAGATGAGAGATCAATAGTTTCTATAAAACAAATCCACCACCGTGCTCTAAAAGATATAAGTGAAGTACTAGAGCAAAACTATATAACTCAAATGATATATGTGAAGCACATAGAGTATTCTAACAAATTCCAAATCATATATGGCTTTCTCAAAAGGTGTGTGCAGCGAGGATGATTGTGGTAAACTAAAAAGCAAAGACTCAAATCATACAAGACACTCCAAGCAAAACACATATCATGTGATAGAAGTAGACGAACGAGGGGATGTCTTCCGGGGCATCCCCAAGCTTTGGCTTTTAGGTGTCTTTAGATTATCTTGGGGGTGAAATGGTCATCCCCAAGCTTAGTCTCTTGCCACTCCTTATTCCATAATCCATCAAATCTTTACCCAAAACTTGAAAACTTCACAACACAAAACTCAAAGTAGAAAATCTCGTGAGCTCCGTTAGCGAAAGAAAACAAAAGACCACTTCAAGGTACTGCAATGAACTCATTCTTTATTTATATTGGTATTAAACCTACTGTATTCCAACTTCTCTATGGTTTATAAACTATTTTACTACCCATAGATTCATCAAAATAAGCAAACAACACACGAAAAACAGAATCTGTCAAAAACAGAACAGTCTGTTGTAATCTGTAGCTAGCGCAAGATCTGGAACCCCAGAAATTCTAAAATAAATTTCTGGACGTGAGGAATTTATCTATTAATCATCTTCAAAAATAATTAACTAAATAGAACTTTCCAAATAAAAATGGCAGCAGTTCTCGTGAGCGCTAAAGTTTCTGTTTTTTAAAAGCAAGATTAACAAGAC
This sequence comes from Triticum dicoccoides, assembly GCF_002162155.2. Taxonomy (NCBI): domain Eukaryota; kingdom Viridiplantae; phylum Streptophyta; class Magnoliopsida; order Poales; family Poaceae; genus Triticum; species Triticum dicoccoides. The sequence goes on along the minus strand of NC_041392.1, from coordinate 635,245,632 downwards.
TTTGCCCAAGTCTTCCCAACGGTTCTACTTGGCACAAGCACTAATTAAACACAAAAACACAACCTAAACAGAGGCTAAATAAATTATTTATTACTAAACAGGAGAAAAAAGCAAGGAATAAAAATAAAATTGGGTTGCCTACCAGCAAGCGCTATCGTTTAATGCCCCTAGCTAGGCATAAAAAGCAAGGATAGATCTAGGTATTGCCATCTTTGGTAGGGAATCCATAAGTGGCTCTCATAATAGATTCATAAGGTAATTTAATTTTCTTTCTAGGGAAGTGTTCCATGCCTTTCCTTAATGGAAATTGGAATCTAATATTTCCTTCCTTCATATCAATAATTGCACCAATCGTTCTAAGGAAAGGTCTACCAAGAATAATAGGACATGAAGGATTGCAATCTATGTCAAGAACAATAAAATCTACGGGCACATAATTCCTATTTGCAACAATAATAACATCATTAATTCTTCCCATATGTTTCTTAATAGTGGAATCCGCAAGGTGCAAGTTTAGAGAGCAATCATCAAAATCACAGAAACCTAACAGATCACACAAAGTCTTTGGAATCGTGGAAACACTAGCACCCAAATCACATAAAGCATAGCATTCATGATCTTTAATATTAATTTTAATAGTTGGTTCCCACTCATCATAAAGTTTTCTAGGGATAGAAACTTCCAACTCAAGTTTTTCTTCATAAGATTGCATCAAGGCATCAATGATATGTTTAGTAAACACTTTATTTTGACTATAAGCGTGAGGAGAATTTAGCACAGATTGCAACAAGGAAATAAAATCAATGAAAGAGCAATTTTTCATAATCAAATTCCTTGAAATACAAAATAGTGGGTTTAGCAACATCTAGGGTTTTAATTTCTTCAATCCCACTTTTATCAATTTTAGCATCAAGATCTAAAAACTCCGAATTTTTGGAACGCCTTCTAGGTAAAGGTGGATCATATTCAGTCCCATCACTATCAAGATTGATATTGCAGAACAAGTATTTTATAGGGGACACATCAATAACTTTTAGATCTTCATCTTTGTTTTCATAGGAACTAGAAGAACACACTCTTATAAAGGCATCTTTCTTAGCACACATCCTAGCAGTTCTTTCTTTGCACTCATCAATGGAAATTCTCATGGCTTTGAGAGACTCATTGATATCATTCTTAGGAGGAATAGATCTAAGTTTCAAAGAATCAACATCAAGAGAAATTCTATCAACGTTCCTAGCCAACTCATCAATCTTAAGCAATTTTTCTTCAATCAAAGCATTGAAATTCTTTTGTGAAGTAATAAATTATTTAATATTAGATTCAAAATCAGAGGGAATCTTATTATAATTTCCATAAGAATTATTGTAGGAATTACCATAACTATTAGAGGGATTACTAGGATAAGTCCTAGGATTAAAATTTCCTCTATACGCGTTGTTACCAAAATTATTCCTACCAACAAAATTCACATCCATATATTCATTGTTATTCTCAATCAAAGTATACAAGGGCATATCATTAGGATCATAAGAAACTCTTTTACTAGCAAATAATTTCATAAGTTCATCCATCTTTCCACTCAAAACATTAATTTCTTCTATCACATGCACCTTTTTATTAGTAGATCTTTCAGTACGTCATTGAGAATAATTAACCACAATATTATCTAGGAATTTAGTAGCTTCTCCTAAAGTGGTTTCCATAAAAGTGCCTCCCGCGGCCGAATCTAAAAGATTTATAGAAGCAAAATTCAATCCGGCATAATTTTTTTGTATAATCATCCACAAATTCAAACCATGAGTAGGGCAATTACGTATCATTAATTTCATCCTCTCCCAAGCTTGTGCAACATGTTCCTGATCAAGTTTCTTAAAATTCATAATATTGTTTCTAAGGGAGATGATCTTAGCGGGAGGAAAATACTTAGAGATAAAAGCATCTTTGCACTTATTCCAAGAATCAATACTATTTTTAGGCAAAGACGAGAACCAAGCTTTAGCACGATCTCTAAGCGAAAAAGGAAATAGCTTCAATTTAACAATATCGTTATCCACATCTTTCTTCTTTTGCATATCACACAATTCAACGAAGCTATTTAGATGGGTAGCAGCATCTTCACTAGGATGGCTGGAAAACGGATCTTTCATAACAAGATTCAGCAAGGCAGCATTAATTTCACAAGATTCAACATCGGTAAGAGGAGTAATCAGAGTGCTAATAAAATCATTGTTGTTGGTATTGGTAAAGTCACACAATTTAGTGTTATCTTGAGCCATCGTGACAAGCAAGCAAACTAACACACAAGCAAACAAAAAGCAAGCAGGCAAAAAGAGGCAAATAGAGAGAGAGGGAGGATAGAGAGAGAGGGTGAATAAAACGACAAGGGTGAAGTGGGGGAGAGGAAAACAAGAGGAAAATGGCAAATAATGTAATGCGGGAGATAAGGGTTGTGATCAATACTTGGTATATTGACTTTTGCGTCGACTCCCCGGCAACGGCGCTAGAAATTCTTCTTGCTACCTCTTGAGCACTATGTTGGTTTTCCCTGAAGAGGAAGGGATGATGCAGCAAAGTAGCGTAAGTATTTCCCTCAGTTTTTGAGAACCAAGGTATCAATCCAGTAGGAGGCTACATGCGAGTCCGTCGTACCTGCACAAAGCAAATAACTCCTCGCAACCAACGCGATAAGGGGTTGTCAATCCCTTCGCGGTCACTTACGAGAGTGAGATCTGATAGATATGATAAGATAATATTTTGGTATTTTTATGATAAATATGCAAAGTAAAATAAAAGCAAAGTAAAAGCAAAGGAAATAACTAAGTATTGGAAGATTAATACGATGAATATAGACCCGGGGACCATAGGTTTCACTAGTGGCTTCTCTCAAGAGCATAAGTATTTTACGATGGGTGAACGAATTACTGTTGAGCAATTGACAGAACTGAGCATAGTTATGAGAATATCTAGGTATGATCATGTATATAGGCATCACATCCGAGACAAATAGACCGACTCCTGCCTGCATCTACTACTATTACTCCACTCATCGACCGCTATCCAGCATGCATCTAGAGTATTAAGTTAATGAAAACAGAGTAACGCCTTAAGCAAGATGACATGATGTAGAGGGATAAACTCATGCAATATGATGAAAACCCCATCTTGTTATCCTCGATGGCAACAATACAATACGTACCTTGCTGCCCCTACTGTCACTGGGAAAGGACACCGCAAGATTGAACCCAAAGCTAAGCACTTCTCCCATTGCAAGAAAGATCAATCTAGTAGGCCAAACCAAACTGATAATTCGAAGAGACTTGCAAAGATAATCAATCATACATAAAAGAATTCAGAGAAGATTCAAATATTGTTCATAGATAGACTTGATCATAAACCCACAATTCATCAATCTCAACAAACACACCGGAAAAAGAAGATTACATCGAATAGATCTCCACAAGAGAGGGGGAGAACATTGTATTGAGATCCAAAAAGAGAGAAGAAGCCATCTAGCTACTAACTATGGACCCGTAGGTCTGAAGTAAACTACTCACACTTCATTGGAGGGGCTATGGTGTTGATGTAGAAGCCCTACGTGATCGATGCCCCCTCCGGCGGAGCTCCGGAACAGGCCCCAAGATGGGATCTCGTGGATACAGAAAGTTGTGGCGGTGGAATTAGGGTTTTGGCTTCGTATCTGATCGTTTGGGGGTACATAGGTATATATAGGAGGAAGGATTACGTCGGTGGAGCAACAGGGGGCCCACGAGGGTGGAGGGCGCGCCTGGGGGGTAGGCGCGCCCCTCCCTCGTGGCTTCCTCTTTTGTGTCTTGACGTAGGGTCCAAGTCTCCTGGGTCTTGTTCGTTGAGAAAATCACGTTCCCGAAGGTTTCATTCCGTTTGGACTCCGTTTGATATTCCTTTTCTTCGAAACCCTAAAATAGGCAAAAAACAACAATTTTGGGCTGGGCCTCCGGTTAATAGGTTAGCCCCAAAAATAATATAAAAGTGGATAATAAAGCCCATTAATTTCCAAAACAGTAGATAATATAGCATGGAGCAATCAAAAATTATAGATATGTTGGATACGTATCATGATCCGGTCAGCTCTTCGGAGGTTTCAAATCTTTAGCGATTTTTCCCGCATTACGCGATGAATCGGTTCTCATCCGATCAGGTGTTTACAACGCCCTAGTCTGGATACTAGGGGCTGCGCCTATATTTTTTGATTGTCAAACTCCTATGTCTAAGTGAGGGTAATAAAGCCACATAGTCCGATTGCCTCGTTCGTTGCGCTAAACACCTTCTTTAAGGTCCAAACTCTTGGATAAAGCGTGTTTAGATTCATCCCGAACACCCCCGTACTACCTACGTGGGGGCTGAAGCCGACGACTGGCCAACTCTCAGATTTGATAAAAACAGCCGCACAGGAGGTAATTTTTTTAACTAAACAAAACAACAAAGCATTATATTACATATCAGGCCTTGTTTTCATCATACAGGTCAGGATTACATGTATGTATTCATTCAAAAATTATGTCCTTAGCACATTGCTCCACCATAATGCGGGATCCCTTCAGAACATCTTCAAAATACCGCTCGGGTGTGCGGTGCTCCTTGCCCGCAGGTGGTCCTTCGGTCGCGAGCTTGACGACATCCAACTTCGCCCATTGTATCTTGACGCGGGCGAAGGCCATCCGCGCACCTTCTATGTAGACCGACCGCTTGATGGCATCAAGCCATGGGCAGGCATTGACCAGCCACTTCACGAGGCCGAAGTAGCTGCCGGGTATAGCTTCTGTAGGCCACAGCCGGAGTATTAAATCCTTCATGGCTAGTTTTTCCACCCTATGCAACTCGACCAACTGTTTTAGCTGGTCACTCAAGGGCACCGGATGTTCTGGTGCAAGATATTGTGACCATAACAGGTTCTCCGTTGAGCTCCCCTCTTTGGCCCGGAAGAATTCCGCAGCATCAGAAATACTGCGCGGCAAATCTGCAAACGCCCCTGGAGAAGTCCAAATCCAAGCCAGTAAGAGATACCTCGAGTTCACATACTTGCTTTGCATAATGAAAGCCTTACTCGCTGCGATCTTCTTGGCCTCTTGGATCTCCTGGAGGGTGCCTTGGGCTTCGGCTCGGGCCTCTTGTGCGCTTTGGCAGGCCTTAGCAAGTTCGGACTCTTGGTCCGCATTCTGGCACCCCAAGGACTCGCATTTCTTTGCTACGTAATGGAGCTCCTGCTGGACCTCACCAACCCTGGCCTCATGCTTTTCTCGGGCGCCTTTTTCATTTACCGCTCTCTCCTCGGCCTCGGCTAGCGCCTTTTTGAGGGCCTCTACCTCAGTCGCCACCCCTAATAAATGTCATGGCACTATGATCAACTTACATTATTCATCCCTTCCGGACATACACAATATCATTGCATACCTTGGGTATTCTCCAGCTGGGTTTTCGCACGGCCGAGCTCTTCCTCGGTCCGTTCCAGCTTTCGCTTCAGCCCGGAAACTTTGGCAGCATGAGAAGTCGCGGCCAGCAGCGAAGCCTGCTTACTCACAAAGACATGTATGATTAGTTTCCTGCGGATGGCTATTTGATCCTCAGTTCGGCTTTTTTTTCGAACACCGGACAAAGTCTCAGGGGCTACTATATATACTGTAACTTACTTTTCACATAAAGGCATTGCTTAACTCAAAGCCTGTTAGAAGGCTCGCACAGGCTTCGGTCAGTCCGCTCTTCGCGGACTGAATCTTCTCAATCACCCCACCCATGAGGGTACGGTGCTCCTCAATGATGGAGGCACTTCGCAACGCCTCCAGTAGAGTATCCGGCTCCTCTGGTTGGACAGAGGTCACCGGTGGAATGGGCACACCTCCTTCCAGTGAAGGAGGCTGCTGGCCAGATTCCGGAGCCATATAGGTCTCCGGGACCGCATTCGGTTGGGGGCCGAATTGGACATAGCCCCCACCACCGGTCTCCATGGGGATCCTCTCCCCCATGTGTTCGGCAGCCGAGGTATCACCCTCCGGCATCGTCTTGACGACCTCCTGCGTCTCTCCATGGTCGGGGGTCCTTCAGGACAACACCTCGGCGTTGTCCGTAGCCTTGGGAGAGGAGGTCGTTGGAAGGGGCCCGCTGTCCATCACCTTCGGATCCAGTGAGTTCCCCATAGACGAGGATCGCTCGAGGGCAGAATGGGCCGGACTGCAAATGCATGATTCAACATGTTAGAATTAGGTGTAAGAGGAGGATGTATGAATACTTCAGGGTCTTCAGATACTCACGATTCAGCCAGGGGCTTGTCTCGAGGGCGCCGCTCTGGGCTGCTATCGACGTCCCACGCAGAGCTATCCACGAGGGAAGCCTTTCCCTTCTTGGACGTCTCCGCCTCTAGATCTATGGAGGCCGCCCTCTTCTTCCCGCCCCTCAGGGAGGGGGAAGTTGCTTTCTTCCTCCTCTTCCTCCTCCTCATCGTCTTCGACGACGGAGTGAGTTTCAGCATCTTCGGACGCCGCGTCCAAAGTAGCCTTGGGATGGAGGCCTCTTCTGGTCCCCTTGGCCTTCTTTTTGGCCTTCTTTTCTGGAACCACATAGGGCGTCGGAACCAACATCTTCGTCAAAAGCGGGATGGCTAGTTCCTCAGGATCCGAACACCGGATCCGCTCCACCTTCTTCGTCCAACCCTGAAAAGGAAAAATAGGGAAGTTGGGACATCCTCCTTGAGCAAGCCAGAAAGAGATACACCTTGAAGCATGGAATAGTTACTGAACTGACGGGATGAGCCAGATCGTGTCCGCAGTCCTCAGTTGTCTTCGGCCACGTCTCGTTGGCCTTGAAGAGCACCTTCCAGATCTCCTCGTGCATAGTTTCGAAGAAGTGTTGCAGGGTCTTGTGCTTGGCCGGATTGAACTCCCATAGATGGCAAGCCCAGTTCTGGCATGGAAGGATCCGGCGAATTAGCATCACCTGAATCACATTGACGAGCTTGACATTCTTGTCCATCATGCTCCTGATGCGCATATGAAGCACAGTCAACTCATCCGATGAAGACCAATCCAGGCCCTTCTCCTGCCAGGAGGTAAGCCACATTGGGGCCCCAGACTTGAATTCGGGAGCCACGGCCCAGGCAGCGTCGCGGGGCTTAGTGACATAGAACCACATCTTCTGCCACCCCTTGACGGTCTCCACGAAGGTGCCTTTGGGCCACGTGACGTTGGACATTTTGCTCAACATGGCGCCTCCACATTCTGCGTGTTCGCCGCCCACCACGTTCGGCTTCACATTAAAGGTCTTTAGCCACAGTCAAAAGTGGGGAGGGATGCGGAGGAAGGCCTCACACACGACGATAAACGCCGAGATGGTGAGGAAGGAATTGGGGGCCAGATCGTGGAAGTCCAGCCCATAGTAGAACATGAGTCCGCGAACGAATGTGTGGAGAGGAAATCCCAGCCCGCAGACGAAATGAGGGATGAACACAACCCTCTCATGGGGTTCCGGAGGAAGGACGATCTGTCCCTTAGTAGGAAGCCAATGGGCGATCTCCCTGGACAAATATCCGGCATCCCGAAGTTGGGTGACATCCTTCTCCTTGACGATGGAGGCCATCCACTTGCCCTACGCTCCGGACATGGTTGGAGTGCTTTCTTGGGAGGAAGGATGAGAACTTGGGCGCTAGAGCTCAAGAGTAGGTAGACAGAAGGAGAGAAGGCGTGGGTGGAAGAGTTGAATCCTTATCTCCTTATAAAGATGGTGAATATCAAAATGCCTCCCCACTCGCCATGAAACTCGCCTATTCCCTAGGGGCCATGCAGGCGGCACGGTAGGATTACCCATACCTGTATTAATGAGGATCCCACAATAAGGGGACACGATCTCTGCTTTGACAAGACATGCCAATAAAACCGCATCTCAAAATATGAAGTGGCAGGCCGAAAAATGGTTCGAAATAATAATCGGGTAGGGACATGATATCACGTTACAAAAAGTTGTCAGCAGATGGGGCTCATGAAATATTATACTCTTTGTAGGGGTGTGTGATACCTGTTTTGCAGATCCAGACACGGTCTTTGTTCAAAGACTATATTCGTTGGAGTATTCGGAGAAGGAACCCGCCTTGCAATGCCAAAGACAATCGGTGCGCCGGACACCTCGTCATTGAAGCCAAGTTCAGGGGCTACTGAGGGAGTCCTGTACTAAGGGGTCCTCGGGCGTCCGGTCAGTTGGGCATGGGGCGGACTATTGGGCCATAAAGATACAAGATGGAAGACTTTCTCCCATGTCCGGATAGGACTCTTCTTTGCGTGGACGGCAAGCCAGGAGGCCGGATATACTATTTCCTTTCTATGTAACCGACTTTGTATAACCGTAGTCTCCTCCGGTGTCTATATAAATTGGAGGGTTTAGTCTGTAGAGACAATCATAATCATATAGGCTAGACTTCTAGTTACGATCTTGTGGTAGATCAACTCTTGTAACCCCCATACTCATTAATATTAATCTAGCAGGACGTAGGGTTTTACCTTCATCGAGAGGGCCCGAACCTGGGTAAACATTGTGTTACCTGTCTCCTGTTACCATCAACCTAAGGCACACAGTTCGGGACCCCCTACCCGAGATCCTCCGGTTTTGACACCGACAACGGGCCTGCCACATTCAGATCTGTATGTATTTTGCAAATCTCTATGTTTCCCTCCTTGACTTGATCACGGATGGAGTTGAAGCGTCTCTTGATGTGTTTGGTTCTCTTGTGAAATCTGGATTCCTTCGCTAAGGCAATTGTTCCAGTATTGTCACAAAAGATTTTCATTGGACCCGATGCACTAGGTATCTTATATTTACTAATTGGAGGCATCATACGAGTAACCACGTTAATCCTCGGTAACTAAGAAAACTAGCCATCCGATATTTAAATTGTATATTTTCCACCATTGGATGCTATGCCTCAAGGAGTCCTCAAATTCTATCCCACCTTAAACCATCAAGAATAGAAAAAAAAGAATACATCTCTGGCCCACGTATAGCTAGAAAAAATTAAACCATATACAACAGAAAAAAAGAATCCATCTCAGGCCCACGTATAGCAAGAAAAGAAACCATCTATGGTGGTCTCCTTCCTCCGCTGATCCAACCCTTCCCACGTACAGCCTAAAGAAACTACCAACAACCGAGCCCTAGGGCTGCTCCTCCTAATACTGTCCTCCTAGCAGTCAACCTCACCGAACCAACAAACTCTAGCCCTCCTCCTCCTCCTCCTGCCCAATTTGTTGTCTTCCGTTGCAGCGATCTATAAGTGTTCTTCCCCATCCCTTTGCTCCATTATCTTTGAATCTCTACTACCCTACCATGGAGCAACACATCTTGGCTAGGATAAGGTCCTTTTAATCCCCTTAGTTGCCATGCCCCGACCAAACTGCAATGAAGTGGAGAAGGAGGTATTTTTGGATTACTAGATGAGTTAGATTTAGGAGGAGGAGGACTGTGCTAAGGACAGTTTGAAGCAGACAAGAGTCATGCAATTGCTGTGCTGCTGCAGGTGCTTGCTCAGTTTTTTTATTCAAGCGTAAGCATCATGCAATTGGAGATGGCCTTACAATCTTAGAACAGGGCGCATGACCAGAGTTTGCAATCTAGGGAGTGGAAGCAAGTAGCTGGGGTTGGTCTACACTTTTCCTGACTTTGGGTGGCAAGTTATGTGTAAAGATCAACCATATTTCTTGGTTTATATTTATTAATATGTGTGATCTTTCGTTTTCAGAAATTATGTATGTGTTTTCAGAGTCCCGGCTGCACTTTGACAATGATCGAATACTATCTGGCTAAATCTTCTTATAACAGAGTAGAAGATGTACGTCCTTGCAGATTACCCAGGGAAAAGCCCAACCAACCATAAGGATAATCAAGCAGAGTGCTTAAACGAGGATGTATAGTGGGTGAATGAGCTTTCATCCATGCCCCGGCTGCAACACCTGTCTCTAGGGGAAGCAATTGGCATCATGCAAAGTTCTATTTTATACATGTACGTGCTGGATTGCAGGCTTGATTATTGGGACCAATTATAATCACTAATTTACTCTTTTTTGCATGTTGCGTAGATGATGGATGAGCTCATATGATTTTGAGTATTGACAGTGTGATATTGGTATGTATAAACATATGTTCTATGCATTTACTTTGAGCGAGTACACAGGAAAAAACATGTGTTAAATCCAGGACTTGCCATACTTAAAAGGGGAGACAGTTAAGCCATCGCTCTGTATGAAATCATGCATGAAAAATATCTCTTATATAGTACATCAGTATGCGTGTGTTTGTCTTAAAATGAAATATCCTGAAAAACTCTTCATCAATAACAGAAGTAGAAATCCAGGGTCGTCCCTCAAAGAAAGCGATTACATTTTTTTACTAACTTAGCCTCCCATACGCATCAATATTGATTGACCTACATTCTATTTCCTTGAACTTTTATAATCACCGAGTTCAGGAGAGTATAGAACGTGCACAACAGATTTCTGATAAACAACTACACATGCAGCCCGTGAATACATTCTTAATAAATTTTGCATTACACAACTAGAATTCCATATTGTAAATTGTTCCTATTTTCTAAGCCTTACAAAGATTCGCATATAATAAATATCAACTATCACACGGACCTTATTGTACTGGATTGTAATAGATAGATCCTGATAACCGTACTTAAAACTAAGGAGAAGTATCAGACCGTAAATGTAGTTAGAGGAATCACAACTGATAGGTTAGTATACATGTAACAAAGCAAGTCCCAATGTGCAAGCATATGGATGCAAAGTCCGGCCAAGCACCTGCTAAGTAAGTAGCTAACCAGGAACTTAAAAGTCACGCATGCCAATGTCGATGCATCAGATCAGATGGTTTTGCGTTGTAAAGACAAAAGAAAATTCGTACAGTAAAATTGAGTTTTTAATTAGAGGACTCAACTTCCTTTGTTTGGAAAAAATGCTTATGAGAAAAGCTCTACAAAGATGATAAAGAGTCGAACATGCAAAAGCCTAATTATTACTGTTTTCCTATATTTTAATATTTTTCCTAATTTCAGTATTCACCCGGGGCAAGTATACACATAACCAAAATGCCTCTATGCGTAATCATAGACATCTAGAATAAGTTGTTTCTTCATAATTTTTCCTCCGTATGGTGCGGTGCAACCACTACTTTCCCCCTGGGAATATATGTATAATCAAAATAACTAGGTTCAAATTCGCATGGCTTCTAATATGTGTTACTCCCTCCTCTCAATAAATTTACACAAAAATTCAAACTCCAATCAAATTCCTATATATTTCTAAATCTTGCTATATTAACATATAAGTTCTACATTATAAAACACTTTCGTGCTTTCCAAATCACTAGGCCGTGCGGAAGCACGGGTTGGTGACTAGTTACACCTAGATCGAATATGAACTCCTTCATCCAGACTCCTTCATTTGCTTCTTCCGAAGCAGCTATGTACTCCGCCTTCACACGTAGATCCCGCCATGATGCTTTGCTTGGAACTGCACCAACTGACAGATCCACCATTCATTATAAATACACATCTAGTTTGCGACTTAGAGTCATCCGAATCAGTGTCAAAGCTAGCATCGACGTAACCATTTACGACGAGCTCTTTGTCACCTCCATAAACGAGAAAAAAAACACATCCTTAGTCCTTTTCAGGTACTTCAGGATGTTCTTGATCGCTGTCCAGTGATCCATTCCTGGATTACTTTGCTACCTCCCTGCTAGACTTATAGCAAGCCACACATCAGGTCTGGTAGACAACATAGCATACATGATAGAACCAATGGCTGAGGCATAGGGAATGACTTTCATTTTCTCTCTATCTTCTGCAGTGGTCGGGCATTGAGTCTAACTCAACTTCACACCTTATAACACAGGCAAGAACCCTTTCTTTGACTGATCTATTTTGAACTTCAAAATCTTATCAAGGTATGTGCTTTGTGAAAGTCCAATTAAGCGTCATGATCTATCTCTATAGATCTTGATGCCTAATATATAAGCAGCTTCACCGAGGTCTTTCATTGAAAAACTCTTATTCAATTATCCTGTTATGCTATCCAGAAATTCTATATCATTTCCAATCAACAATATGTCATCCACATATAATATTAGAAATGCTACAGAGCTCCCACTCACTTTCTTGTAAATACAGGCTTCTCCAAAAGTCTGTATAAAACCGTATGGTTTGATCACCTCATCAAAGCATATATTCCAACTCCCAGATGCTTGCACCAGTCCATAAATGGATCACTGGAGCTTGCACACTTTGTTAGCACCTTTAGGATCGACAAAACCTTCTGGTTGCATCATATACAACTCTTCTTTGAGAAATCCATGAAGGAATGCAGTTTTGACATCCATTTGCCAGATTTCATAATCATAAAATGCGACAATTTCTAACATGATTCGGACAAACTTAAGCATAATTACGGGTGAGAAAGTCTCATCGTAGTCAACTCCTTGAATTTGTTGAAAACCTTTCGTGACAAGTTGAGCTTTGTAGACAGTAACATTACCATCAGCGTCAGTCTTCTTCTTGAAAATCCATTTATTCTCTATGGCTTGCTGTCATCGGGCAAGTCAACCAAAGTCCATGGATCCTATCTCACATTTCACGGCCTCAAGCCATTTTGCGGAATCTGGGCTCATGATCGCTTCCTCATAGTTCGTAGGTTCATCATGGTCTAGTAACATGACTTCCAGAACAAGATTATCATACCATTCTGGTGTGCAACGTACTCTGGTTGACCTATGAGGTTCGGTAGTAGCTTGATCTGAAGTTTCATGATCATCATCATTAGCTTCCTCACTAATTGGTGTAGGCATCACGGGGACGGTTTTCTTTGACGAGCTACTTTGCAATTCAAGAGAAGGTACAATTACCTCATCAAGTTCTACTTTCCTCCCACTCACTTCTTTCGAGAGAAACTCCTTCTCTAGAAAGGATCCATTCTTAGCAACAAATATCTTGCCTTCAGATCTATAATAGAAGGTGTACCCAACATTTTCTTTTGGGTATCCTATGAAGACGCACTTCTCCAATTTGGGTTCGAGCTTATCAGGCTGAAGCTTTTTCACATAATCATCGCAACCCCAAACTTTAAGAAACAACAGGTTAGGTTTCTTGCCAAACCACAGTTCATACGGTGTTGTCTCAACGGGTTTAGATGGTGCCCTATTTAACGTGAATGCAGCTGTCTCTAATGCATAACCCCAAAACGATAGTGGTAAATCGGTAAGAGACATCATAGATCATACCATATCTAATAAAGTATGGTTACGATGTTCGGACACACCATTACGCTGTGGTGTTCCAGGTGGCGTGAGTTGTGAAACTATTTCACATTGTTTTAAATGAAGACCAAACTCGTAACTCAAATATTCGCGTCCACGAACAGATTGTAGAAACTTCATTTTCTTGTCATGATGATTTTCCACTTCACTCTGAAATTCTTTGAACTTTTCAAATGTTTCAGACTTGTGTTTCATTAAGTAGATATACCCATATATGCTCAAATCATATGTGAAGGTCAGAAAATAATGATACCCGCCGCGAGCCTCAACACTCATCGGACCGCATACATCGGTATGTATTATTTCCAATAATTCATTGGCTCGCTCCATTTTCCCGGAAAACGGAGTCTTAGTCCATCCGCAGGGAGTTTCTTCATGTGCTTTACACCAATATGACCTAATCAGCAGTGCCAAAAATATGTTGCACTATCATTATCAACTTTGCATCTTTTGGCGTCAATATTATGAATATGTGTATTGATGACTGTCGGTGTCCAAACCGGGGGATCTCGGGTAGGGGGTCCCGAACTGTGCGTCTAAGGCGGATGGTAACAGGAGGCAGGGGACACGATGTTTTACCTAGGTTCTGGCCCTCTTGATAGAGGTAAAACCCTACGTCCTGCTTTATTGTACTTGATGATATGAGTATCACAAGAGTAGATCTACCACGAGATCAGAGAGGCTAAACCCTAGAAGCTAGCCTATGGTATGATTGTCTGTTGTCCTACGGACTAAAACCGTCTGGTTTATATAGACACCGGAGGGGGCTAGGGTTACACAAGGTCGGTTACAAAGGAGGAGATACACATATCCGTATTGCCTAGCTTGCCTTCCACGCCAAGTAGAGTCCCATCCGGACACGAGATGAAGTCTTCAATCTTGTATCTTCATGGTCCAACAGTCTGGCCAAAGGATATAGTCCGGCTGTCCGGAGACCCCCTAATCTAGGACTCCCTCAGTAGCCCCTGAACTAGGCTTCAATGACAATGAGTCCGGCACGCAGTGTTGTCTTCGGCATTGCAAGGCGGATTCCTCCTCCGAATACACCATGGAAGAGTTTGAACGCAAGGATAGCGTCCGACCCTGCAAAATAAATCCCACATTCCACCATAGAGAGAATATTTCCACAAATCTAATCTGCTGACACGTTTTGACAGCATGACATCATGCCATGTCCCCATCACTATTCGAACCGTTTTTCCCAACCAGCTCCGCACATATCGCGAGGCTGTTTTCTTGATAGGTCTTGTCAATGCAGAGATCATGTTCCCCTTATCACGAGATTCTCATCAATACGGGCGTGGGTAACCCAGCCGCGCCATCAATTGCGGCTCCTAGGGAATAAGCGGTTTTGCCAGGCAAGTGGGGAGACTCATAGCCTCCTCCGCCCTTATAAAGGGACAAAGATTTACTTTCTTTCACCCACGCCTTCTTCTTCTCGCTTACCCATTCCCGCACACTCGAGCTGCAGTGCCCAAGGTCGCGTTCTCCTTCTCAAACCACTCCAAGCATGTTTGGAGCAGGAGGCAAGTGGATGGTCTCCTTCGTCACGGAGGATAACATCAAAAAGTTACAGGAAGCCGGTTACTTGTTTGCGGATATCGCGCACCGGCTGCCAAATGTGGGGCAGATCGTCCCTACGCCCAAACCCCATGAGAGGGTAGTTTTTCTCACCCACTGATACGTCTCCGTCGTATCTACTTTTCCAAACACTTTTGCCCTTGTTTTGGACTCTAATTTGTATGATTTGAATGGAACTAACCCAGACTGACGCTATTTTCAGCAGAATTGCCATGATGTTGTTTTATGTGCAGAAAACAAATATTCTCGAAATGACCTGAAACTCCACGGGAGGTCTTAGAAAAAATAATAAAAAATCCTCACCAAATATGAAGACCAGGGGGCCCACACCCTTCTCACGAGGGTGGGGGGCACGCCCCCTACCTCGTGGGCCCCCTGTTGCGTCTCCGACTCCAACTCCACCTCCATATATTGAGTTTCAATGAGAGAAAAATCGGAGAGAAGAAATCATCGCGTTTTATGATATGGAGCCGCTGCCAAGCCCTAAAACCTCTCGGGAGGGCTGATCTGGAGTCCGTTCGGGGCTCTGGAGAGTGGGATTCGTCGCTGTCGTCATCATCAACCATCCTCCATCACCAATTTCATGATGCTCACCGCCGTGCGTGAGTAATTCCATTGTAGGCTTGCTGGACGGTGATGGGTTGGATGAGATTTATCATGTAATCGAGTTAGTTTTGTTAGGGTTTGATCCCTAGTATCCACTATGTTCTGAGATTGATGTTGCTATGACTTTGCTATGCTTAATGCTTGTCACTAGGGCCCGAGTGCCATGATTTCAGATCTGAACCTATTATGTTTTCATCAATATATGAGAGTTCTAGATCTTATCTTGCAAGTCTATAGTCACCTACTATGTGTTATGATCCGACAACCCGAAGTGACAATAATCGGGACCACTCCCGGTGATGACCGTAGTTTGAGGAGTTCATGTATTCACTATGTGCTAATGCTTTGTTCCGGTTCTCTATTAAAAGGAGGGCTTAATATCCCTAAGTTTCCAATAGGACCCCGCTGCCACGGGAGGGTAGGACAAAAGATGTCATGCAAGTTCTTCTCCAAAAGCACCTATGACTATATACGGAATACATGCCTACATTACATTGACAAATTGGAGCTAGTTCTGCGTCACCCTATGTTATGACTGTTACATGATGAACCGCATCCGGCATAATTATCCATCACTGATCCGGTGCCTACGAGTTTTCCATATACTGGTTTACGCTTATTTACTTTCCCGCTGCTACTGTTACAATCACTACAAAATACCAAAAACATTACTTTTGCTGTCTTTACTTTTGTTGCCGTTACCACTAGTATCATATTACTTTGCTACCTAACACTTTGCTGCAGATACTAAGTTTCCAGGTGTGGTTGAATTGACAACTCAGCTGCTAATACTTGAGAATATTCTTTGGCTCCCCTTGCGTTGAATCAATAAATTTGGGTTGAATACTCTACCCTCGAAAGCTGTTGCGATCCCCTATACTTGTGGGTTATCAAGACTAATTTCTGGCGCCGTTGCCGGGGAGCGTAGCTGTATTCTTTGAGTCACTTCGGATTTATATCTGCTTATCATTATGAAGAGCTTGAGAGATCCAAAAACCAAGATCTATCCCTCAACTACGAGGGGAGGTAAGGAACTGCCATCTAGCTCTGCACTTGATTCACCTTCTGTTATGAGTAAGCTAGCGACACCTACACCGGCTTCTGCTATTCGTTCTGATATGTCGCATGTTATTGATGATGCCACTTCTGCTATGCATGATACTTATGATGAAACTTCTTCTATGTCTGATACTACTGTGCCCCTTGATGAATTTCTTGATGAACAAATTGCTAGGGCTAGAGAAAAAGAAATTATTGAATCTGAATACGATGATGATAGTGATGATGAAAATATGCCTGTTATCGCTGAAGGTTATCTTTTTGATAAGGAATCTTCTGCCGCTATTTTCGCTTGCAAGGATAGATATGTGCTTAAGAGGTTATTAATTATATGGAACAAAGAATCACTTAGAGATAGAATGAAACCCGACCCTGCTTTTGCTACTTCACCTATATGTGTTCCTGATAAGGATTACGAATTCTCTGTTGATCCTGATATAATTACTTTGGTTGAATCTGATCCGTTTTATGGCTATGAATCTGAAACTGTTGTGGCACATCTTACTAAGTTAGATAATATAGCTGCCCTGTTTACTAATGATGAGATATCGCGTTACTTTTATATACTCAAAATATTTCCGTTCTCATTAAAGTGTGATGCTAAGATATGGTTTAATTCTCTTGATCTTGGTTGTGTGCGTAGTCCCCAGGATATGATTTATTACTTCTCTGTTAAATATTTCCCTGCTCATAAGAAACAAGCTGCTTTGAGGGAAATATACAACTTCATGCAAATTAAAGAAGAGAGTCTCCCACAAGCTTGGGGGAGGCTTCTCAAGTTACTTAATGCTCTTCCTGATAATCCTCTTAAGAAACCCGAAATACTTGATATCTTTTATAATGGACTAACCGATGCTTCCAGAGATTACCTGGATAGTTGTGCTGGTTCTCTTTTCAGGGAAAGAACATCGGATGAAGCTGAAATTCTATTGAATAATATGTTGACAAATGAAAATAATTGGGCACCTCCTGAGCCAGCTCCTGAGCTTATTCCTGAACCAACTCTGAAGAAGAGAGGTGTTCTATTTCTCAGTCCCGAAAATATGCAAGAGGCAAAGAAATCTATGAAAGAAAAAGGTATTAAAGTTGAAGACATTAAGAATTTACCCCCTATTGAAGAAATACATGGTATTAATATACCGCCTGTTGAAGAAATTTATGATCTCAATTCTTTATTTATTGAAGAACCTCCTGTCCCCGATATCCCGACACAGGTAGTAAAGGTAAATTCTCTCTATAGATATGATAAAGCTGAAGTTCCTCCGACTAAAATTGCTAGTCAGTGCTTGGATGAGTTTGATAACTTTATGTATAAGCAAGACGACTTCAATGCTTATTTTGGTAGACAATTAAAAGAAAATGCTTATATGATTAGATGCTTGGGTGATTACATGGCTGATATTAAAGGTGAACTTAAACTTGTTAGCAAACATGCTTCCATGGTTACCACGCAAGTAGAACAAGTAATTAAAGCTCAAAAAGAAGTGCTTGATGAAATTAATAGTAAGAAAAATGATTATGCTATTAGAGTGGCTACTAGAACTAGTAGAATGACTCAGGAACCTTTGTATCCTGAAGGCCACCCTAAGAGAATCGAGCAAGATTCTCAGAGAAATAATATTGATGTCCCTAGTTCTTCTAAAAAGAAGAAAAAGAAAAATGATAGAACCGTGCAAACTTCTAGTTAACCTATTTCTGAACCACCTGATAATCCAAATGATATATCTATGTCTGATGCTGAAACACAATCTGGTAATGAACATGAACCTAATGAAAATATTAATGCTGATGTTCATGATGATGCTCAACCTAGTAATGACAATGATGTAGAAATTGAACCTGTTGTTGATCTTGATAACCCACAATCAAAGAATCAACGTTATGATAAAAGAAACTTTGTTGCTAGGAAACATGATAAAGAAAGGGAACCTTGGGTTTAGAAACCCATGCCTTTTCCTCCAAAACCATCCAAGAAAAAGGATGATGAGGATTTTGAGTGCTTTGCTGAAATGATTAGGCCTATCTTTTTGCGTATGCGATTAACTGATGTGCTCAAAACAAATCCTTATGCTAAATATATGAAGGATATCATTACTAATAAAAGAAAGATACCAGAAGCTGAGATTTCCACCATGCTTGCTAATTATACTTTTAAGGGTGGAATACCAAAGAAACTTGGAGATCCCGGAGTACCTACTATACCTTGCTACATTAAAAGAAATTATATTAAAACTTCTCTATGTGATCTTGGAGCCGGTGTTAGTGTTATGCCTCTCTCTTTATATCGTAGACTTGACTTGAATAAGCTGACACCTACTGAAATATCTTTGCAAATGGCTGATAAATCAACTGCTATACCTGTCGGTATTTGTGAGGATGTACCTGTTGTGGTTGCAAACATTACTATTTTAACAGACTTTGTTATTCTTGATATTCCCGAGGATGATAGTATGTCTATTATTCTTGGAAGACCTTTTCTTAGTACTGCAGGGGCCGTTATTGATTGCAACAAAGGCAATGTCACTTATCATGTTAATGGTAATGAGCATACGGTTCACTTTCCGAGGAAACAACCTCAAGTTCATAGTATCAACTCCATTGGAAAAGTTCCATCGATTATATTTGGAGGTTCTGAATTTCCTCTTCCTACTGTCAAGAGGAAATATGATATACTTATTATAGGGGATGTGCATATCCCCGTTGAGGTAATTTAGTGTTATTCAAAATTTCTCCGGTTCCATGATTATCAAAATGAGTTTGTTAACAAGACTTGATCAACCTTGTTAGTGGATTCTTTTTGATGACCATGAGATGGATGAAACTAGAAACACAAACTTCTGTACCCACTCTATATTTTCTGTTATTTATATTAAATAAAGTAAAAATAATATTTTTCTGTCTGTTATCTGATTATCCGTGCAATATAAAAATATCCCAAAAATAAAAGTCCTCAGAATGACATGCCAATTTAATATGATTTTTTCGGGAATATTTGAGGATTTACTGTGCAAAAATTACCGCAGGAGGAGCTGCCACCTGGCCACGAGGGTGGTGGGCGCGCCCCCCTATAGGGCGCGCCCCCTACCTCATGGGCCCACGGTGGCCCTCCTCCACTTATCCCAGCACCCATCTTCTTCCTCTATCTCACACAAACCCGAAAAACCAACTCAAGCACGAGTTCCAGCCACTTTTGCTGTGATTTTCGATCTCCTTGCTCAAAGCACCTCTTGCAAAACTGCTTGGGGAGATTGTTCCTTGGTATGTGACTCCTCCATTGGTCCAATTAGTTTTTGTTCTAGTGCTTTATTCATTGCAAATTTGTGCTGCATAGGTGACCATGTTCTTGAGCTTGCATGTCAAATTTATATGGTTCCATGTAGTTCTAATGCTTGATATAGGCTCTAGGCACTTGTAGGAGTAGTTGCTATCAGTTTTATTGAGTTTGGTTACTTTTATTTTGAAGTTAATAAAAATTTCAGATTTTTCAGAGATAAACATTATGCTTAGGAAGATGTTCCAAGGTGGTTCCTCTAAGAAGCAAGGACCCAGGATTGCTATGTGCAATGCTGACGAGGATCCACCAAGAGACGCTCCAGTACGGCCTTGCGAATGGCCGTCGGAAAATTTTATGGACCGTGCGGGAATTAAAGAAGAATTCAAAGCATATTTGCGCAATGCCGGTCTTGAGGATTTTGAGGCTAACAAATGCCCCCAGTATCATGATCTCACAAGTTCATTTGTGAGGAGGTTTGAGTATTCATCTTCGCGTAATTCTCCTTCAGTCATGTTTGATCTCTATGACAAATCTTATACCATGGACTTAGAGGATTTCACTTCTGCTTGCAAACTTCCATCATGGGGTAGTGTTAGGGATCCCCCTAAATCTGAATTTAGAAACTTTCTTGCTAGTATAACTGTGGGGGAATCTAGAGATATAACGCAGGCTACCATAGGGAGCATTCACTTTCCTACTATACATTATTTTGCTCTCTTCATCGGTAGATGCATAAATGCTAAGGATGAAGCATGTCACATGTGTGTCCCTAATCTTAGCATTCTTAGGAGTGCTGTGTTAGGAGACCAATATTATCATATGGGGGCCATTGTAGCTCGTAGGTTGCATCATAATGGACATAATGGAGATTCCTTTGGAGGAATTTATGCAACCCGCTTAGCTCATTTTCTTGAAATAGACATTCGTGAGGGTGATACGGAGTTGCCTCCTGCATATTTAGATTATAACTCTATGGCTTCGCACCAGTTTGTCGAGAGGCCTGAATCACCTCTCTTATATCGTTTAATTTTTGATAAACAACGTGTTTTCCGTATTACTCTCCCTGCTCCTGCCTTCTTTGATTCACAGGCAAAAGGAAGATATGTTATTACAAGAGAGGAGGCAGAAGAGTACGAGAGGAGAGCGGAGGCAGCTCGACTCCATGCTGCAGCTCAGCAGGCGATAACCGCTGCACATCAGTATGATCCCAACTATCCTTCTTCATCATAGTACGACCCCAACAACTATTATTATGGATATCCGCCAGGCCAGCCGTGGCCATAGACCAACTTAGGCCAAAAGCCTAAGCTTGGGGGAGTACATATTTCTCACTGACATTACATTTATGTTCACACACACTCATTGCTAGATGTCGGTGCTCATATATTTTCATTGTATTATCCATGCTAGTTTATTTTCTTTTTCCTGCTTTGTTCTTGTGTGTTTGCTAGACCTTAAGAAAAACAAAAAAATTAGTAGTAGTTTATTATTCTGCTGTAGTAGTAATAATTAAAAAGAAAACCCAAAAATATTTCCAATTCTTCTTTTGCTTGTTGGGAGCTCTCCCGTGTAAATAGTTTTATTTCTTTTCTTTTCTTTGGGGGTCAGTAGGAGAAGACCATAATTAAATTGTTGAAGTGGCTCTTATATGCATTAGTGTTGAATTAACCAAAGAGCCCATATTGCCTTGTCTTCTCCTGTTTATTGAATGCTCGTAGATTCTAGCTTAGTCCAATGCACGTACACTCTTATTATTATTCACACCGTTCGGTCGTGCAAGTGAAAGGCAATTATGATGATATATGATGGACTGACTGAGATGACAAAAGCTGGTATGAACTCGACCTCTTTTGTTTTTGTAAATATGATGAGTCCCGCGTTCTTGATTCAGCTTATTATGAATAAACATGTTTGCAATGACAATTAGAGATCATAGTTGCTTTTGCCATGCTTGATTAGCTATGAGTTATAATGATTTACCTTGTGTGCCAACATGCTATTGAGATGGTTATGATGTGGTATGATGGGGTGGTATCCTCCTTTGAATGATTTAAGTGACTTGACTTGGCACATGTTCACACATGTAGTTGAAACAAATCAACATAGCCTTCACGATATTTATGTTCATGGTGGATTATATCCTGATCATGCTTGCATCCAATGTTTATTAATTTTAATGCATGTACATGGCTGTTGTCGCTCTCTAGTTGGTCGCTTCCCAGTCTTTTGCTAGCCTTCACTTGTACTAAGCGGGAATACTGCTTGTGCATCCAATCCTTTAAACCCCAAAGTTTATTCTAGATGAGTCCACTATACCTTCCTATATGCGGTATCTACCTGCCGTTCCAAGTAAATTTGTATGTGCCAAACTCTAAACCTTCAAATAAACATTCTGTTTTGTATGCTCGAATAGCTCATGTATCAACAAAGGCTGTCCTTATCTTCCGTGTTAGGCGGGTTATTCTCAAGAGGAGTGGACTCCGCTCCTCACTCGCGAAAAAATGGCTGGTCACCGGGATGCCCAGTCCCATGCTTTATGCAAACTAAATCAAAATTAATTGCAAACAAAACTCCCCCTGGGACTTGATGTATGTTGGAGGCACTCGTTGTTTCGAGCAAGCCTTGGATTGATGTTTGTTTGTGGAGGGGGAGTATAAACTTTACCATTCTGTTTGTGAACCGCCTATAATGTGTTTAGCATGGAAGATATCGCCATCTCTTAGTTGTTACGTTGACAATGAAAGTATACCGCTCAAAATTCAATTTATCTCTATTGCAAAACCGAGCTCTGGCACCTATACAAATCCTTGCTTCCCTCTGCGAAGGGCCTATCCATTTACTTTTATGTTGAGTCATCACCCTCTTATTAAAAAGCACTAGCTGGAGAGCACAGCTGTCATTTGCATTCATCACTATTAATTTATGTTGGGTATGACTATGATTGGATCTCTTTTACCATGAATTACAATGTCTAGTCAGTCCTTGATCTTTAAAGGTTCTCTGCATTTATGTTTTGCGGTCTCAGAAAGGGCTAGTGAGATACCATCTTGTTATATCATATTATGATTGTTTCGAGAAAGTGTTGTCATCCGAGATTTATTATTATGACTAGCTAGTTGATTATGCTATTGATATGAGTAAATATGAGACCTGAGAATTATTGCAAATGTAGTTAGTTATGATCTACGCTGAAAACTTGAATGCTGGCTTGACATAGTTACAACAACAAGAGCAAACAGAGTTTGTAAAAGTTTTTCTTTCTTTCTTTCAGTTTGTCAACTGAATTGCTTGAGGACAAGCAAGGGTTTAAGCTTGCGGGAGTTGATACGTCTCCGTCGTATCTACTTTTCCAAACACTTTTGCCCTTGTTTTGGACTCTAATTTGTATGATTTTAATGGAACTAACCCGGACTGACGCTGTTTTCAGCAGAATTGCCATGATGTTGTTTTATGTGCAGAAAACAAATATTCTCGGAATGACCTGAAACTCCACGGGAGGTCTTAGAAAAAATAATAAAAAATCCTCGCCAAATATGAAGACCAAGGGGCCCACACCCTTCTCACGAGGGTGGGGGCGCCCCCCCTAGGGCGCGCCCCCTACCTCGTGGGCCCCCTGTTGCGTCTCTGACTCCAACTCCACCTCTATATATTGAGTTTTGATGAGAAAAAAATCGGAGAGAAGAAATCATCACGTTTTACGATATGGAGCCGCTGCCAAGCCCTAAAACCTCTTTGGAGGGCTGATCTGGAGTCCGTTCGGGGCTCCGGAGAGGGGGATTCGTCGCCGTCGTCATCATCAACCATCCTCCACCACGAATTTCATGATGCTCACCGTCGTGCATGAGTAATTCCATCATAGGCTTGCTGGACGGTGATGGGTTGGATGAGATTTATCATGTAATCGAGTTAGTTTTGTTAGGGTTTGATCCCTAGTATCCACTATGTTCTGAGATTGATGTTGCTATGACTTTGTTATGCTTAATGCTTGTCACTAGGGCCCGAGTGCCATGATTTCAGATCTGAACCTATTATGTTTTCATCAATATATGAGATTTCTAGATCCTATCTTGCAAGTCTATAGTCACCTACTATGTGTTATGATCCGGCAACCCCGAAGTGACAATAATCGGGACCACTCCCGGTGATGACCGTAGTTTGAGGTGTTCATGTATTCACTATGTGCTAATGCTTTGTTCCGGTTCTCTATTAAAAGGAGGCCTTAATATCTCTAAGTTTCCAATAGGACCCCGCTGCCACGGGAGGGTAGGACAAAAGATGTCATGCAAGTTCTTTTCCATAAGCACGTATGACTATATAGGGAATACATGCCTACATTACATTGACGAATTGGAGCTAGTTCTGTGTCACCCTATGTTATGATTGTTACATGATGAACCGCATCCGGCATAATTATCCATCACTGATCCGGTGCCTACGAGTTTTCCATATACTGGTTTACGCTTATTTACTTTCCCGCTGCTACTGTTACAATCACTACAAAATACCAAGAACATTACTTATGCTATCTTTACTTTTGTTGCCGTTACCACTACTATCATATTACTTTGCTACTAAACACTTTGCTGCGGATACTAAGTTTCCAGGTGTGGTTGAATTGACAACTTAGCTGCTAATACTTGAGAATATTCTTTGGCTCCCCTTTTGTCGAATCAATAAATTTGGGTTGAATACTCTACCCTCGAAAGCTATTGCGATCCCCTATACTTGTGGGTTATCACCCACTTTGTCCGCGGACTGGGATTTCCACTCACCCGTTCGTCCGCGGGCTCATGTTCTACTACGGGCTGGATTTTCATGATCTGGCCCCAACTTCATCCTCAACATCCCGGCATTTATCGTCGTGTGCGAGGCCTTCCTCGGCATCAAGCCCCATTTCGGCCTGTGGCTGAATACTTTAATGTCCAACCGAAGGTGGTGGTTGGCTAGCAGGCGGAGTGCGAGGAGCCATGGTGGGCAAGATGCCAAACGTCACCTGGCTCAAAGGCTCCTATGTGCTGACCATAAAGGGGTGGCAATCGGGGTGGTTCTACATCACCAAGCCGCGTGACACCAACTAGGTGGCGACTCCCAAATTCCGATCCGGAATCCCCACGCGGCTCACCTCCTGGAAAGAGAAGGGCCTGTCCTGGGGTTCTTCGACAGAGCTAACCAGACTCCAGACCTGTATCCAGAGCATGAGTAACAAGAAAATTAAACTTGTCAACTTGGTCCAGGTTATGCTCGTCCACCGGATCCTTCCGTGCCAACGACGGACAAGCACCAGATGCTGCATGAGCTCTACGACACGACGCACAAGGACGTTTGGAGGGTGCTGTTCAAGAGCACCGGGATCCCTCCCCCCTCTTACCGAAGACCGCGGACTCAGCGCAAAGCGCCATGCCGGTCCGGTGAGCATTTATATTTCTCGGGGTATTTATTTTCCCAGGTTTAGTTATGTGTAGGATCTAAGCTCCCATGTCACTAACATGACTGGTTAAAGATGGCGGAGCAGCTCGACAGCCCAGCCCCGCTACCCGAAGATCCTGCAGACGCTCTTCTAACGAAGATGCTGACTCCTGCACCTTACGAGGTGCCGGCACAGAAGACCAAGAAGAACACCGCGGGGACCCGAAAGGGTCTCCAGTGTACAGTCGTATGGAGTAATTGGACGATGACTCTAACACACACTACTCCCATGGAAACCAGGAGGAGGAGAAAAGTTCTCCCCCCCAGCCGGGGAGACAAGAAAAGGAAGGACGACCCATCTGGGGAAGCCGAAGGGTCCAATAAGGGAAGGACCCTCCTTCCGGACCGTGCCACGACGGCCGTCGACAGCGGCGATGAGTGGCTGCCCAGGGACAAGCCCCTAGCGAAGTCGTAAGTGTCCGGACACCATAGTACTTCATGATATGTTTTATTGTACTGCCTTTCCTCATGCCGAACATGATTATGCTGTCCATCATGAGCTCATCTCGACGTACCTTCATCGAGCGGCTCGTTGGGCTCGTCGGATATGAACAGTGGTCTCTTACGACTGCTTCCACCCCTTGCCCTATGGACAACGCCGAGGTGTTGTCCAAACAAACAACAAGCCAAGGGGAGGCGGTCCTGGGGGCGCCTTGCGGCGACTTCCCGGACCCTGGGTACCAAGGGAGCGAGGCTCCTACGAGCTTCGAGTTCGGGCCCCAGCCGGACACTGCGCCGGAACCCTTGACGGTTCCGGACTCCGGCAGGTGGTCCCCCATCAAGGGGGGCCAACCATCCATGTCGGTGTCCTCTGTCCAATCGGAGGCACCGGACAACCTGCTGGAAGCGCTTGACAACGCTTCCATTGAAGAAGAGCACCGCACTATTATGAGTGCGGTGGTCGAGAAGGTTCAGTCCGCCAAAAACGGACTGACCGAAGCTTGTGCTAGCCTACTAACAGGGTTTGAGGTAAGAAATCAAAATATAAGAAAATATTACCGCATAGATAGTAGCCCCTGATGCTCTGTTCGACGTTCGGGAAGAAAAGCCAAATAGAGGATCAAATGATAACCCAGGAGTCTAATTAGAGTATGTCTATGTGTATGTGTAGGCTTCTCTGCTGGCCACTGCCGTACGTACTGCGGAGGTCTCTGCACTGAAGCAGGACTTGAAGCGGTCCAAGGACGAGCTAAGCCTGACCAAGAGGCAGCTCGAAGAGAGCAAAGGTAAGAAATACCCTGTCTATATAGTTAAATAGAAGTTCGGGTATAAAGTAATAGGATCATCATGGATTTGTTAGGGGCCATGACTGAGGTGGCGACCCTGAGGAAGGCGTTGTCCGAGGCCGAAGACAAAGCGGCGAAGGAACGCATTGAACGGGAGAAACAAGAAGCCCGAGTGGGCGAGGTGCAGAAAGAGCTCGAGGCTCTCGCCAAAAAGCACGAGTCCATGGAGCTGGACTCTAAAACGCGAGAATCCGAGCTCGTGCAGGCGCTTGAAAGCGTCCGGAGCACCAAGGCCGAAGCCCACAAGGCCCTCCAGGAGATTGATAAGGCGAAGAAGATAGCAGCGGGTAAGGCATTCAATATGCAAAGAAAGCATGTGAAGGAGAATTTCCTTTTTCTTACCCGAGTTCGGAGCTCTCCAGGAGCGTTTGCAGATCTTCCCTGCAGTGTGCTGGATGCCGCGGAATGTTACCGGGCTGAGGAGGGGAGCTCAACGGAGAAGTTGTTCTGGTTTTAGTGTACTGGGACCGAACACCCCGTGGCCTTGAGTGACCAGCTGAAGCAGTTGGTTGAACTTCACAAGGCGGCCGAACAGGCCATGAGGGGCCTTATATTCCGGATGTGGCCTGGCGAGCCCCTGTCCGGCAGCTACTTCGGTCTGGTGAGACGGCTGGTGGAAGCCTGCCCACGGCTTGAGGTCATCAAGCGGTCCGTCTGCATCGAAGGTGCACGCAGGGCTTTTGCCCGGGCGAAGGTGCACTAGGCGAAGCTGGACGCCGTGAAGCTTGTGAAGGAGGGGCCGCCGGAGGGCAAGGAGCATCGCCGCCCTGAGAATTATTATGAGGGTCTCCTGGAGGGATCCCGCCTAGTGGAAGATGAGTGTGCCAAGGATGTAATTTTTGAATGAACATGCTCATGTGATCCTGTAATATGAAACGAGTTCATTTGGCCATGCGACACTTTCTTAATTTAAAATATTACCTTCTGTGCGGCCATTTATAAAATCTGAGAGTTGGCCAGTCGTCGGCTTCTGCCCCCATGTAACTAGTACCGGGGTGTTCGGGATAAACTTGAACACTCTTTACCCCAATTTTGGGTCCTCCAAGGGAGGTGTTCAACACAACGAACCAGGCAATCGGACTATAATGCTTTATCACTCTCACTTAGCCATAGAAGTCTATGATTTTAAATTTTGGCGAAGCCCCTGGTATTCGGAGGGCCGAATTTGGGGCGCTATACACGCCTAAGCCGGACAAGGCCGACTCCTCGCCCGAAGCGGAAAAAGTCTTTAAAGACTTGAGACCTCTCGAACAGCGACCAGTCTCTCGTCGTATCATGACAGTCAGTTTTTGGCTTTCTCTACTGAGGTGCTCGTTCGGAAGAACAGGGACACAATCGCAGTAGTTCTCCCACCGCTACCTTAGACGATATAGCGGAACATAAGGTACCAAAGCATGGGAGCCGGGCAACCCAACATTTGACCCAAGACATGATTCGGAGCTGATGCATATAATGCTATAAGTTCGG
The DNA here is from genome assembly GCF_002162155.2 of Triticum dicoccoides. NCBI lineage: Eukaryota > Viridiplantae > Streptophyta > Magnoliopsida > Poales > Poaceae > Triticum > Triticum dicoccoides. The sequence continues at coordinate 635,217,558 of NC_041392.1, read as the reverse complement.
GGTGCCGCACTGTCGAAAGTGTTTGGACTTCTTGCGCCGTATTACGGGGTGAACGAGAACCCCTGGCGTACTGACCGTACCCGAGCGTGCAGGTGCGGAATGTCGTAAATGGACATATAAGAGAAAGAGAAAAACTTAAATAATGCAATAATAGATTAATAATATGCATTGTTATTTGAATAATACGTCGAAGCGCACTGGTACAAGTAGTGCAATAAGCGTAAAGTAGGACAATTCGAAATGTCCTACCCAAGGCAAGTTACGCAGTAATAGTGAAAAGCGGGTATATCAAGTATTACTAGAGACCACCTGGTGGTTCCCGTGTTCATCTTAGCTTCTTGCCGCCTTGGTTGTTGCTTCCGGAATGTGTCCGACTGTCAAACTGCCGGAAAGGCCTTCCGAAGAATTAGGCCCTGAAAGAGAGAGGGAATGTCAAAGGTATACAGCCCCTGGTGTGGTTAAGCCACAATGCGGGGCGTGTCCTGATTGTGCCCCCGCCTATGTCCATGGTATTTTCAATGCGTAGTTATGTACGCGCGGCACAAATTTCGTTGCTGCACTGGGACTGGGACGGGGGCCGAATTGCTAGGCGAGCGTAAATCGCGCCAGGCGAGCATAGATCGGGCCAGGCGATCCCGTTGCAGATTATTTCGGACGCGTTTGAAGGTGTCCGGGGGCTGTAACACCGAATGAGTGGTCTGCCTGAACAGGCTGCTTTGTGCCTCTGTTGCAAGGGCCGCAGTGTGCTCTTCCGTACGGAGCGAGCGTTCTGTGTTTCCATTTACTCTTATGACCCCGCGAGGTCCTGGCATCTTGAGCTTGAGGTATGCGTCCGTCCGAGCAGTGCATGATAGCCACTGCGAAACGGGACGATGTCGAAGATTAACTCTTCACTTCGGAAGTTATCCGGTGATCCGAAGACCACTTCCAGTGTGATTGAGCCTGTGCAATGGATCTCTACACTTGGGATGACGCCTTTAAAGGTGGTTTTGCTGGGATTGATCCTTGAGGGATCGATACCCATTTTTCGCACTGTATCCTGATAAAGCAGGTTCAGGCTGCTGCCGCCGCCGTCCATAAGGACTCGAGTAAGGTGGAATCCGTCAATGATGGGGTCTAGGACTAGTGCGGCAGATCCGCCATGACGGATGCTAGTGGTGTGGTCCCTACGATCGAAGGTGATCGGACAAGCAGACCATGGATTGAACTTCGCGGCGACGGGCTCCGTCGCTTAGACGTCCCTTAGTGCATGCTTCCGCTCCCTCTTGGGAATGTGGGTTGCGTTTATCTTGTTTACTGTCTTCACTTGTGGGGGAAACCCCTTCTGTCCTCCTGGGTTCGTCGGCCGTGGCTCCTCCTCATCATCGCTATGCAGCCCCTTGTCCTTGTTTTCGGCATTTAACTTGCCGGCCTGCTTGAACACCCAGCATTCTCTATTGGTGTGATTGGCTGGCTTGTCGGGGGTGCCGTGGATTTGACACGAGCGATCCAGTATGCGATCCAGACTGGACGGAGACGGAGTATTTCTTTTGAATGGCTTTTTCCGCTGACCAGATCTAGAGCCTTTGAATCCGGCGTTGACTGCCGTATCTTCGGAGTTATCGCCGTTATTGCGGTGCTTTGGTCTATTACAACGCTGCCTACCGTTAACGTCTTTGGTATCCAAGGTATCCAGATTCCTTGATGTGTTATTGCTGCGAGCCAGCCAGCTGTCCTCGCCCGCACAAAAGCGGGTCATGAGTGTGGTGAGGGCTGCCATAGATTTCGGCTTCTGTTGGCCGAGGTGGCGGGCGAGTCACTCGTCGCAGATGTTATGCTTAAATGCCGCTAGGGCTTCTGCATTCGAACAACCTACAATTTGGTTTTTCTTTGTCAGGAACTGAGTCCAGAATTGTCTGGCCGATTCCCCTGGCTGCTGGGTTATGTGGCTCAAGTCATCAGCATCCGGTGGCCGCACATAAGTGCCCTGTAAGTTGTCAAGAAATGCATCTTCCAGTTCTTCCCAACTGCCGATGGAATCTGCTGGCAAGCTATTGAGCCAATGCCGAGCTGGTCCTTTGAGTTTTAGCGGGAGGTACTTGATGGCATGTAGATCATCACCGCGAGCCATATGGATGTGAAGGAGGAAATCCTCAATCCATACAGCGGGATCTGTTGTGCCATCGTATGATTCGATATTTACGGGTTTGAAACCCTCTGGGAATTCATGATTCATAACTTCATCAGTGAAGCATAGGGGGTGTGCGGCACCTTTGTGCCGGGCTATATCCCGACGTAGTCCGTATGAGTCTTGTTTGCTGTATTCGGCCCGGCTGGATTTACTCTTGGTGTAGCCGATGCGACGATCATCGTCCCGTGTGGGTGCACGTGCCCGTGTCCCGTATATTGACCTTGTGATTTTTGCCTTACTGTCCAATATGTCTCGCAGGTCCTCTGTGTTACCCCGGGCCGTAGTATTTTTGTCTGAGTGGCGACGGGGTGCGGGCTGAACTTTAGGCTGAAACGCCTTACTGACTCGGCCGCGTAGTGGCCGGTTAGCCACATTGTACACTGGTGAATGAGGTTTCAATGCTTCCTATTGGAAATATGCCCTAGAGGCAATAATAAAAGCATTATTATTATATTTCCTTGTTCATGATAATTGTCTTTATTCATGCTATAATTGTGTTATCCGGAAATCGTAATACATGTGTGAATAACAGACATCAACATGTCCCTAGTGAGCCTCTAGTTGACTAGCTCGTTGATCAACAGATAGTCATGGTTTCCTGACTATGGACACTGGATGTCATTGATAACAAGATCACATCATTAGGAGAATGATGTGATGGACAAGACCCAATCTTAAACATAGCACAAGATCGTATAGTTCGTATGCTAGAGTTTTCCAATGTCAAGTATCTTTTCCTTAGACCATGAGATCGTGTAACTCCCGGATACCGTAGGAGTGCTTTGGGTATGCCAAACGTCACAACGTAACTGGGTGACTATAAAGGTAGACTACGGGTATCTCCGAAAGTGTCTGTTGGGTGACATGGATCAAGACTGGGATTTGTCACTCCGTATGACGGAGAGGTATCACTGGGCCCACTCGGTAATGCATCATCATAATGAGCTCAGAGTGACCAAGTGTCTGGTCACGGGATCATGCATTACGGTACGAGTAAAGTGACTTGTCGGTAACGAGATTGAACGAGGTATTGGGATACCGACGATCGAATCTCGGGCAAGTAACATATCGATAGACAAAGGGAATAGCGTACGGGGTTGATTGAATCCTCGACATCGTGGTTCATCCGATGAGATCATCGTGGAGCATGTGGGAGCCAACATGGGTATCCAGATCCCGCTGTTGGTTATTGACCGGAGAGTCGTCTCGGTCATGTCTGCTTGTCTCCCGAACCCGTAGGGTCTACATACTTAAGGTTCGGTTACGCTAGGGTTGTAGGGATATGTATATGCAGTAACCCGAATGTTGTTCGGAGTCCCAGATGAGATCCCGGACGTCACGAGGAGTTCCGGAATGGTCCGGAGGTAAAGATTTATATATGGGAAGTCCTGTTTCGGGCATCGGGACAAGGTTCGGGGTTATCGGTATTGTACCGGGACCACCGGAAGGGTCCCGGGGGTCCACCGGGTGGGTCCACCTGTCCCGGGGGGCCACATGGGCTGTAAGGGGGTGCGCCTTGGCCTAATGGGCCAAGGGCACCAGCCCCACATAGGCCCATGCGCCTAGGGTTTAAGGGGGCAAGAGTCCTAGGAGGGTAAGGCACCTCCTAGGTGCCTTGGGGGGGAGGGAAACCCCCCTTGGCCGCCGCACCCCCTAGGAGATTGGATCTCCTAGGGCCGGCCACCCCCCCTTGGCACCCCTATATATAGTGGGGGAGAGGAGGGACTTCATACCTGAACGCCTTGGCCTTTGGTTGCCTCCTTCTCCCTCCCCAACACCTCCTCCACCTCCATAGTGCTTAGCGAAGCTCTGCCGGAGTACTGCAGCTCCATCAACACCACACCGTCGTGCTGCTGCTGGTGCCATCTCCCTCAACCTCTCCTCCCTCCCTTGCTGGATCAAGAAGGAGGAGACGTGGCTGTTCCGTACGTGTGTTGAACGCGGAGGTGCCGTCCGTTCGGCGCTGGTCATCGGTGATTTGGATCACGTCGAGTACGACTACATCATCACCGTTCTTTTGAACGCTTCCGCTCGCGATCTACAAAGGTATGTAGATGCATCTAATCACTCGTTTCTAGATGAACTCCTAGATGATCTTGGTGAAACGAGTAGGAAATTTTTTGTTTTCTGCAACGTTCCCCAACAGTGGCATCATGAGCTAGGTCTATGCGTAGTTCTTCTTGCGCGAGTAGAACACAATTTGTTGTGGGCGTAGATTTGTCAACTTTCTTGCCGTTACTAGTCCTTTCTTGCTTCAGCGGTATTGTGGGATGAAGCAGCCCGGACCAACCTTACACGTACGCTTACGTGAGACCGGTTCCACCGACTAACATGCACTAGTTGCATAAGGTGGCTGGCGGGTGTCTGTCTCTCCTACTTTAGTTGGAGCGGAATCGATGAACAGGGTCCTTATGAAGGGTAAATAGAAGTTGACAAATCACGTTGTGGCTTTAACGTAGGTAAGAAAACGTTCTTGCTAGAACCCTAATTCAGCCACGTAAAACTTGCAACAACAATTAGAGGACGTCTAACTTGTTTTTGCAGCAAGTGGTTTGTGATATGATATGGCCAAAGTTGTGATGAATGATGAATGATCTATATGTGATGTATGAGATGTTCATGCTATTGTAATAGGAATCACGACTTGCATGTCGATGAGTATGACAACCGGCAGGAGCCATAGGAGTTGTCTTTATTCTTTTATATGACCTGCGTGTCATCAAGAAACGCCTTGTAAATTACTTTACTTTATTGCTAAATGCGTTAGCCATAGTAGTAGAAGTAATAGTTGGCGAGCAACTTCATGGAGACACGATGATGGAGATCATGATGATGGAGATCATGGTGTCTAGCCGGTGACAAGATGATCATGGAGCCCCAAGATGGAGATCAAAGGAGCTGTGTGATATTGGCCATATCATGTCACGTTTATTATTTGATTGCATGTGATGTTTATCATGTTTTGCATCTTGTTTACTTAGAACGACGGTAGTAAATAAGATGATCCCTCACAATAAATTCAAGAAGTGTTCCCCCTAACTGTGCACCGTTGCGACAGTTCGCTGTTTCAAAACACCACGTGATGATCGGGTGTTTTATTCAGACGTTCACATACAACGGGTGTAAGACAGATTTACACATGCAAACACTTAGGTTGACTTGACGAGCCTAGCATGTACAGACATGGCCTCGGAACACAGAAGACCGAAAGGTCGAGCATGAGTCGTATAGAAGATATGATCAACATGAAGATGTTCACCGATGTTGACTAGTCCGTCTCACGTGATGATCGGACACGGTCTAGTTTAACTCAGATCATGTAATACTTAGATGACTAGAGGGATGTCTAATCTAAGTGGGAGTTCACTAATAATTTGATTAGTTGAACTTAATTATCATGAACTTAGTCTAAAATCTTTGCAATATGTCTTGTAGATCAAATGGCCAACGTAGTCCTCAACTTCAACGCGTTCCTAGAGAAAACTAAGCTGAAAGACGATGGCAGCAACTATACGGACTGGGTCCGGAACCTGAGGATCATCCTCATAGCTGCCAAGAAAGATTATGTCCTACAAGCACCGCTTGGTGACGCACCCGTTCTCCCTGCAGAACAAGATGTTATGAACGCTTGGCAGGCACGTTTCGATGACTACTCCCTCGTTCAGTGCGGCATGCTTTACAGCCTAGAGCCGGGGCTCCAAAAGCGTTTTGAGAGACATGAAGCATATGAGATGTTCGAAGAGCTGAAAATGGTTTTCCAAGCTCATGCCCGGGTCGAGAGATATGAAGTCTCCGACAAATTCTTTAGCTCTAAGATGGAGGAAAACAGTTCTGTCAGTGAGCACATACTCACTATGTCTGGGTTGCATAACCGCTTGACTCAGCTGGGAGTTAATCTCCCGGATGATGCGGTCATTGACAGAATCCTCCAGTCGCTTCCACCAAGCTACAAGAGCTTTGTGATGAACTTCAATATGCAGGGGATGGAAAAGACCATTCCTGAAGTATTTGCTATGCTGAAATCAGCGGAGGTAGAAGTCAGGAAGGAACATCAAGTGTTGATGATCAATAAAACCACTAAGTTCAAGAAAGGCAAGGGTAAAAAGAGCTTCAAGAAGGACGGCAAGGAGGTTGCCGCGCCCGGCAAGCAAGCTGCCGGGAAGAAGCCAAAGAATGGACCCAAGCCCGAGACTGAGTGCTTTTATTGCAAGGGAAGCGGTCACTGGAAGCGGAACTGCCCTAAGTACTTAACGGATAAGAAGGCCGGCAAAACAAAAGGTATTTGTGATATACATGTAATTGATGTGTACCTTACTAGTGCCCGCAGTGGCTCCTGGGTATTTGATACCGGTGCAGTTGCTCACATTTGTAACTCAAAGCAGAGGCTGCAGAATAAGCGGAAACTGGCAAAGGACGAGGTGACGATGCGCGTCGGGAATGGTTCCAAGGTCAATGTGATCGCCGTCGGCATGCTACCTCTGCATCTCCCTTCGGGATTAGTTTTAAACCTTAATAATTGTTATTTAGTGCCAGCTTTGAGCATGAACATTGTATCGGGATCTCGTTTAATTCGAGATGGCTACTCTTTTAAATCTGAGAATAATGGTTGTTCCATTTTTATGAGAGATATGTTTTATGGTCATGCTCCTATGGTGAATGGTTTATTCTTTATGAATCTCGAACTTGATGCTACACATGTTCATAATGTGAGTACCAAAAGAAGTAAGGTTGATAATGATAGTCCCACATACTTGTGGCACTGCCGCCTTGGTCACATAGGTGTCAAACGCATGAAGAAGCTCCATGCTGATGGACTTTTAGAGTCTCTTGATTATGAATCATTTGACACGTGCGAACCATGCCTTATGGGTAAAATGACCAAGACTTCGTTCTCAGGAACAATGGAGCGAGCAACCGACTTATTGGAAATCATACATACTGATGTGTGCGGTCCAATGAGTGTTGAGGCTCGCGGTGGCTATCGTTATGTTCTCACCCTCACTGATGATTTAAGTAGGTATGGGTATATCTACTTAATGAAACACAAGTCTGAAACCTTTGAAAAGTTCAAGGAATTTCAGAGTGAGGTTGAAAATCAACGTGACAGGAAAATGAAGTTTCTACGATCAGATCGTGGAGGAGAATACTTGAGTCACGAGTTTGGGGCACACTTAAGAAAATGTGGAATAGTTTCACAACTCACGCCGCCTGGAACACCTCAGCGTAATGGTGTGTCCGAACGTCGTAATCGCACTCTGTTAGATATGGTGCAATCTATGATGTCTCTTACCGATTTACCGCTTTCTTTTTGGGGCTATGCTTTAGAGACTGCCGCATTCACTTTAAATAGGGCTCCGTCGAAATCCATTGAGACGACACCGTATGAATTGTGGTTTGGGAAGAAACCTAAGCTATCGTTTCTAAAAGTTTGGGGATGCGATGCTTATGTCAAGAAACTTCAACCTGAAAAGCTCGAACCCAAATCGGAAAAATGCGTCTTCATAGGATACCCAAAAGAAACTATTGGGTACACCTTCTACCTCAGATCCGAAGGCAAGATCTTTGTTGCCTAGAATGGGTCCTTTCTGGAGAAAGAGTTTCTCTCGAAAGAAGTAAGTGGGAGGAAAGTAGAGCTTGATGAAGTATTGCCTCTTGAACCGGAAAATGGCGCAACTCAAGAAAATGTTCCCGAGGTGCCATCACCGACTAGAGAAGAAGTTAATGATAATGATCAAGATACTTCTGATCAAGCTCCTACTGAAATTCGAAGGTCCACAAGGACACGTTCCGCACCAGAGTGGTACGGCAACCCTGTCTTGGAAATCATGCTGTTAGACAACGGTGAACCTTCGAACTATGAAGAAGCGATGGCGGGCCCGGATTCCGACAAATGGCTAGATGCCATGAAATCCGAGATAGGATCCATGTATGAAAACAAAGTATGGACTTTGACTGACTTGCCCGTTGAGCGGCGAGCCATAGAAAATAAATGGATCTTTAAGAAGAAGACAGACGCGGATGGTAATGTGACCATCTATAAAGCTCGGCTTGTCGCTAAGGGTTATCGACAAGTTCAAGGGGTTGACTACGATGAGACTTTCTCACCGGTAGCGAAGCTGAAGTCCGTCCGAATCATGTTAGCAATTGCCGCATTCTATGATTACGAAATATGGCAAATGGACGTCAAAACGGCATTCCTTAATGGTTTCCTTAAGGAAGAATTGTATATGATGCAGCCGGAAGGTTTTGTCGATCCTAAGAATGCTGACAAAGTGTGCAAGCTCCAACGCTCGATTTATGGGCTGGTGCAAGCATCTCGGAGTTGGAACATTCGCTTTGATGAGATGGTCAAAGCGTTTGGGTTTACACAGACTTATGGAGAAGCCTGCGTTTACAAGAAAGTGAGTGGGAGCTCTGTAGCATTTCTCATATTATATGTAGATGACATACTTTTGATGGGAAATGATATAGAACTCTTGGACAGCATCAAGGCCTACTTGAATAAAAGTTTTTCAATGAAGGACCTTGGAGAAGCTGCTTATATATTAGGCATCAAAATCTATAGAGATAGATCGAGACGCCTCATAGGTCTTTCACAAAGCACATACCTTGATAAGATATTGAAGAAGTTCAATATGGATCAATCCAAGAAAGGGTTCTTGCCTGTGTTACAAGGTGTGAAATTGAGCTCAGCTCAATGTCCGACCACGACAGAAGATATAGAAGAGATGAGCGTCATCCCCTATGCCTCAGCCATAGGTTCTATTATGTATGCCATGCTGTGTACCAGACCTGATGTAAACCTTGCCGTCAGTTTGGTAGGAAGGTACCAAAGTAATCCCGGCAAGGAACACTGGACAGCGGTCAAGAATATCCTGAAGTACCTGAAAAGGACTAAGGAAATGTTTCTCGTTTATGGAGGTGACGAAGAGCTCGTCGTAAAGGGTTACGTCGACGCTAGCTTCGACACAGATCTGGATGACTCTAAGTCACAAACCGGATACGTGTATATTTTGAATGGTGGGGCAGTAAGCTGGTGCAGTTGCAAGCAAAGCGTCGTGGCGGGATCTACATGTGAAGCGGAGTACATGGCAGCCTCGGAGGCAGCACATGAAGCAATATGGGTGAAGGAGTTCATCACCGACCTAGGAGTCATACCCAATGCGTCGGGGCCGATCAAGCTCTTCTGTGACAACACTGGAGCTATTGCACTTGCCAAGGAGCCCAGGTTTCACAAGAAGACAAGGCACATCAAGCGTCGCTTCAACTCCATTCGTGAAAATGTTCAAGATGGAGACATAGAGATTTGTAAAGTACATACGGACCTGAATATAGCAGATCCGTTGACTCAACCTCTCCCTAGAGCAAAACATGATCAACACCAGAATTCCAAGGGTGTTCGATTCATCACAATGTAACTAGATTATTGACTCTAGTGCAAGTGGGAGACTGTTGGAAATATGCCCTAGAGGCAATAATAAAAGCATTATTATTATATTTCCTTGTTCATGATAATTGTCTTTATTCATGCTATAATTGTGTTATCCGGAAATCGTAATACATGTGTGAATAACAGACATCAACATGTCCCTAGTGAGCCTCTAGTTGACTAGCTCGTTGATCAACAGATAGTCATGGTTTCCTGACTATGGACACTGGATGTCATTGATAATGAGATCACATCATTAGGAGAATGATGTGATGGACAAGACCCAATCTTAAACATAGCACAAGATCGTATAGTTCGTATGCTAGAGTTTTCCAATGTCAAGTATCTTTTCCTTAGACCATGAGATCGTGTAACTCCCGGATACCGTAGGAGTGCTTTGGGTATGCCAAACGTCACAACGTAACTGGGTCACTATAAAGGTAGACTACGGGTATCTCCGAAAGTGTCTGTTGGGTGACATGGATCAAGACTGGGATTTGTCACTCCGTATGACGGAGAGGTATCACTGGGCCCACTCGGTAATGCATCATCATAATGAGCTCAGAGTGACCAAGTGTCTGGTCACGGGATCATGCATTACGGTACGAGTAAAGTGACTTGTCGGTAACGATATTGAACGAGGTATTGGGATACCGACGATCGAATCTCAGGCAAGTAACATATCGATAGACAAAGGGAATAGCGTACGGGGTTGATTGAATCCTCGACATCGTGGTTCATCCGATGAGATCATCGTGGAGCATGTGGGAGCCAACATGGGTATCCAGATCCCGCTGTTGGTTATTGACCGGAGAGTCGTCTCGGTCATGTCTACTTGTCTCCCGAACCCGTAGGGTCTACACACTTAAGGTTCGGTTACGCTAGGGTTGTAGGGATATGTATATGCAGTAACCCGAATGTTGTTCGGAGTCCCGGATGAGATCCCGGACGTCACGAGGAGTTCCGGAATGGTCCGGAGGTAAAGATTTATATATAGGAAGTCCTGTTTCGGCCATCGGGACAAGTTTCGGGGTCATCGGTATTGTACCGGGACCACCGGAAGGGTCCCGGGGGCCCACCGGGTGGGGCCACCTGCCCCGGGGGGCCACATGGGCTGTAGGGGGTGCGCCTTGGCCTACATGGGCCAAGGGCACCAGCCCCTAGAGGCCCATGCGCCAAGATATAGGAAAAAGGGGAGAGTCCTAAAAGGGGAAGGCACCTCCGAGGTGCCTTGGGGAGGATGGACTCCTCCCCCCCTCTTAGCCGCACCCCTTCCTTGGAGGAAGGGGCAAGGCTGCGCCTCCCCCCTCTCCCCTGCCCCTATATATAGTGGAGGGGAGGGAGGGCATCCATACCTGAGCCCTTGGCGCCTCCCTCCCTCCCGTGACACCTCCTCCTCTCCCGTAGGTGCTTGGCGAAGCCCTGCAGGATTGCCACGCTCCTCCATCACCACCACGCCGTTGTGCTGCTGCTGGATGGAGTCTTCCTCAACCTCTCCCTCTCTCCTTGCTGGATCAAGGCGTGGGAGACATCGTCGAGCTGTACGTGTGTTGAACGCGGAGGTGCTGTCCGTTCGGCACTAGATCATCGGTGATCTGAATCACGACGAGTACGACTCCATCAACCCCATTCACTTGAACGCTTCCGCTTAGCGATCTACAAGGGTATGTAGATGCACTCTCTTTCTACTCATTGCTGGTCTCTCCATAGATAGATCTTGGTGATACGTAGGAAATTTTTTGAATTTCTGCTACGCTCCCCAACAGTGGCATCATGAGCTAGGTCTATTGCGTAGATTCTTTGCACGAGTAGAACACAAAGTAGTTGTGGGCGTCGATATTGTTAAATATGCTCGCCATTACTAGTCTTATCTTGATTCGGCGGCATCGTGGGATGAAGCGGCCCGGACCAACCTTACACGTACGCTTACATGAGACCGGTTCCACCGACAAACATGCTCTAGTTGCATAAGGTGGCTGGCGGGTGTCTGTCTCTCCCACTTTAGTCGGATCGGATTCGATGAAAAGGGTCCTTATGAAGGGTAAATAGCAATTGGCATATCACGTTGTGGTTCATGCGTAGGTAAGAAACGTTCTTGCTAGAAACCCATAGCAGCCACGTAAAACATGCAAACAACAATTAGAGGACGTCTAACTTGTTTTTGCAGGGTATGCTATGTGATGTGATACGGCCAAAGGATGTGATGAATGATATATGTGATGTATGAGATTGATCATGTTCTTGTAATAGGAATCACGACTTGCATGTCGATGAGTATGACAACCGGCAGGAGCCATAGGAGTTGTCTTAATTTATTTGTGACCTGCGTGTCAACTTAAACGTCATGTAATTACTTTACTTTATTGCTAACCGTTAGCCATAGTAGTAGAAGTAATAGTTGGCAAGGCAACTTCATGAAGACACGATGATGGAGATCATGATGATGGAGATCATGGTGTCATGCCGGTGACGATGATGATCATGGAGCCCCGAAGATGGAGATCAAAAGGAGCAAAGTGATGATGGCCATATCATGTCACTATTTGATTGCATGTGATGTTTATCATGTTTATACATCTTATTTGCTTAGAACGACGGTAGTAAATAAGATGATCCCTTACAACAATTTCAAGAAGTGTTCTCCCCTAACTGTGCACCGTTGCGACAGTTCGCTGTTTCAAAACATCACGTGATGATCGGGTGTTTTATTCAGACGTTCAAATACAACGGGTGTTGACGAGCCTAGCATGTACAGACATGGCCTCGGAACACATGCAAACACTTAGGTTGACTTGACGAGCCTAGCATGTACAGACATGGCCTCGGAACACGGAGACCGAAAGGTCGAACATGAGTCGTATAGAAGATACGATCAACATGAAGATGTTCACCGATGATGACTAGTCCGTCTCACGTGATGATCGGACACGGCCTAGTTTGACTCGGATCATGTAATCACTTAGATGACTAGAGGGATGTCTATCTGAGTGGGAGTTCATAAGATGAACTTAATTATCCTGAACATAGTCAAAAGGTTTTTGCAAATTATGTCGTAGCTCACGCTATAGTTCTATTGTTTAGATATGTTCCTAGAGAAAAATTAGTTGAAAGTTGATAGTAGCAATTATGCGGACTAGGTCCGTAAACTGAGGATTGTCCTCATTGCTTCATAGAAGGCTTATGTCCTTAATGCACCGCTCAGTGTGCTGAACCTCGAACGTTGTCTGTGGTTGTTGCGAACATCTGACATACACGTTTTGATAACTATGTGATAGTTCAGTTAAACGATTTAGAGTTGAGGCACCAAAGACATTTTTGAAACGTCGCGAAACATATGAGATGTTTTGAGGGCTGAAATTGGGATTTCAGGCTCGTGCCCATGTCAAGAGGTATAAGACCTCCGATGACTTTCTTAAACATGCAAACTAAGGAGAAAAGCTCAATTGTTGAGCTTGTGCTCAGATTGTCTGAGTGCAACAATCATTTGAATCGAGTGGGAGTTGATCTTCCAGATAAGACAGTGATGGTTCTCCAAAGTCATTGCCACCAAGCTGTTAGAGCTTCGTGATGAACTATAACATATCAGGGATAGATATGATGATCCTTGAGGTATTCGCGATGTTTGACACCGTGAAAGTAGAAATCAAGAAGGAGCATCAATTGTTGATGGTTGGTGAAACCACTAGTTTCAAGAAGGACAAGGGCAAGAAGGGATACTTCATGAAACGGCAAATCAGCTGCTGCTCTAGTGAAGAAACCCAAGGTAAAACCCAAACCCGAGACTAAGTGCTTCTGTAATAAGGGGAACAACCACTAGAGCAGAATTACCCTAGATACTTGGTAGATAAGAAGGCTGGCAAGGTCGATAGAAGTATATTGGATATACATTGTGTTAATGTGTACTTTGCTAGTACTCCTAGTAGCACCAGGGTATTAGATACCAGTTCGGTTGCTAAGTGTTAGTAACTCGAAACAAAAGGCTACGGAATAAACGGAGACTAGCTAAAGGTGAGCTGACGATATGTGTTGGAAGTTTTTCCAAGCTTGATATGATCAAGCATCGCACGCTCCCTCTACCAAAGAGATTGGTGTTAAACCTAAATAATTGTTATTTGGTGTTTGCGTTGAGCATAGACATGATTGGATTACGTCTATCGCAATACGGTTATTCATTTAAGGAGAATAATGGTTACTCTATTTGTTTGAATAATACCTTCAATGGTCTTACACCTAAAATGAATGGTTTATTAAATCTCGATCGTAGTGATACACATGTTCATGCCAAAAGATAGTAATGATAGTACCACCTACTTGTGGCACTGCCACGTAAGTCATATCGGTATAAAACGCATGAAGAAGCTCCATATTGATGGATCTTTGGGCTCACTCGTTTTTGAAAAGTTTGAGACATGCGAACCATGTCTATTGGTGTATATGCATGAAGAAACTCCATGCAAATGGACCGTTTTGACTCACTTGATTTTGAATCACTTGGGACATGCAAATCATACCACATGGGCAAGATGACTGAAAAGCCTCGTTTTCAGTAAGATGGAAAAAGAAAGCAACTTGTTGGAAGTAACACATTTTGATGTGTGCAGTCCAATGAGTGCTGAGGCATGCAGTGAATATCGTTATGTTCTTACTTCACAGATAATTTGAGTGGATGTTGAGTACATTTACTTAATGAATCATGAGTCTGAATTATTGAAAGGTTCAAGTAATTTCAGGGTGAAGTTGAAAGATCGTCGTGACAAGAGGATAAAATATCTATGATATGATCATAGAGATGAATATCTGAATTACGAGTTTGGCACAGAATTAAGACATTGTGGAAATAGTTTCACAACTAATACAGCCTGGAACACCATAGTGTGATGGTGTGTCCGAACATCATAACTGCACCCTATTGGATATGATGCATACCATGATGTCTCTTATCGAAGTACCACTATAGTTTATGGGTTAGGCATTAGAGACAACCACATTCACTTTAAATAGGGCACCACGTAATTCCGATGAGATGACACCGTATGAATTATGGTTTAGAGAAACCTAAGTTGTCGTTTCTTAAAAGTTTGGGGCTGCGACGCTTATATGAAAAAGTTTCAGGTTGATAAGCTCGAACCCAAAGCGGATAAAATGCATCTTCATAGGAAACCCAAAACAGTTGGGTATACCTCCTAATTCAGATCCGAAAGCAATATGGATTGTTTCTAGAATCGGGTCCTTTCTCGAGGAAAAGTTTCTCTCGAAAGAATTGAGTGGGAGGATGGTGGAGACTTGATGAGGTTATTGAACCGTCTCTTCAACTAGTGTGTGACAGGGCACATGGAGTTGTTCCTGTGGCACCTACACCAATTGAAGTGGAAGCTTATGATATTGATCATGCAACTTCGGATCAAGTCACTCCCAAACCTCGTAGGGTGACAAGGATACGTACTACTTTAGAGTGGTACAGTAATCCTGTCTTGGAAGTCACGTTGCTAGACAACAATGAACCTACGAGCTATGGAGAAGCGATGATGGGCCCAAATTCCGACAAATGGTTAGAAGCCATAAAATCCGAGATAGGATCCATGTATGAAAACAAAGTGTAGACTTTGGCAAAACGGCTCGTTGGTCGTAAGGCTGTTGAGTACAGATGGATTTTAAAAGGAAGACGGACAATGATGGTAAGTATCACCATTAAGAAAGCTCGACTTGTCGTTAAGATGTTTTTCGACAAGTTCAAGGAGTTGACTACGATGAGACTTTCTCACTCGTAGCGATGCTAAGAGTCTGTTGGAATTATATTAGCAATTACTGCATTATTTATGAAATCTTGCAGATAGGATGTCAAAACATTGTTTCCTCGACGATTCTTGAGGAAAGGTTGTATGTGATACAACCGGAAGGTTTTGTCTATCCTGAAATATGCTAATAAGTATGCAAAAGCTCCAGCAATCCTTCTGAGGACTGGAGTGAGCATCTCGGAGTTGGAATGTATGCTTTGATGATGATCAAAGATTTTGGGTGTATACAAAGTTTATGAGAAACTTGTATTTCCAAAGAAGTGAGTGGGAGCACTATAGAATTTCTGATGAGTATATGTTGTTGACATATTAATGATCAGAAATGACGTAGAATTTCTGGAAAGCATATAGGGTTATTTGGAAAGTGTTTTCAATGGAAAACCTGGATTAAGCTACTTGAACATTGAGCATCAAGATCTATAAGGATAGATCAAAACGCTTAATAGTACTTTCAAATGAGCACATGCCTTGACGTGATCTTGAAGGTGTTCAAGATGGATCAGTCAAAGAAGGAGTTCTTGCCTGAGTTGTAAGGTATGAAGTTAAGACTTAAAGCTCGACCATGGCAGAATAGAGAGAAAGGTACGAAGGTCGTCCCCTATGCTTAAGACATAGGCTCTACAGTATGCTATGCTGTGTACCGCACCTGAAGTGTGCTTTACCATGAGTCAGTCAAGGGGTACAAGAGTGATCCAAGAATGGATCACAGGACAGCGGTCAAAGTTATCCTTAGTAACTAGTGGACTAAGGAATTTTCTCAATTATGGAGGTGGTAAAAGAGTTCGTCGTAAAGGGTTACGTCGATGCAAGCTTAACACCTATCCGGATAGCTCTGAGTAGAGATACTGGATACATATAATGGAGCAACAATTTAGAATAGCTCCAAGTAGAATAGTTATTTGGAATAGCTCCAAATAGAACGTGGTAGCTGCATCTAGGAGATGACATAGAGATTTGTAAAGCACACACGGATCTGAAAGGTTCAGACCCGTTGACTATAACCTCTCTCACAAGCATAACATGATCAAACCCAGAACTCATCGAGTGTTAATCACATGGTAAATGTGAACTAGATTATTGACTCTAGTAAACTCTTTGGGTGTTAGTCACATGGGGATGTGACCTTGAGTGTTAATCACATATCGATGTGAACTAGATTATTGACTCTAGTGCAAGTGGGAGACTGTTGGAAATATGCCCTAGAGGCAATAATAAATTGATTATTATTATATTTCCTTGTTCATGATAATCGTTTATTATCCATGCTAGAATTCTATTGATAGGAAACTCAGATACATGTGTGGATACATAGACAACACCATGTCCCTAGTAAGCCTCTAGTTGACTAGCTCGTTGATCAATAGATGGTTACGGTTTCCTGACCATGGACATTGGATGTCGTTGATAACGGGATCACATCATTAGGAGAATGATGTGATGGACAAGACCCAATCCTAAGCCTAGCACAAGATCATGTAGTTCGTATGCTAAAGCTTTTCTAATGTCAAGTATCATTTCCTTAGACCATGAGATTGTGCAACTCCCGGATACCTTAGGAGTGCTTTGGGTGTGCCAAACGTCACAACGTAACTGGGTGGCTATAAAGGTACACTACGGGTATCTCTGAAAGTGTCTGTTGGGTTGGCACAAATCGAGATTGGGATTTTGTCACTCCGTGTAAACGGAGAGGTATCTCTGGGCCCACTCGGTAGGACATCATCATAATGTGCACAATGTGACCAAGGGGTTGATCACGGGATGATGTGTTACGGAACGAGTAAAGAGACTTGCCGGTAACGAGATTGAACAAGGTATTGGTATACCGACGATCGAATCTCGGGCAAGTACCATACCGCTAGACAAAGGGAATTGTATACGGGATTGATTGAGTCCTTGACATCGTGGTTCATCCGATGAGATCATCGTGGAACATGTGGGAGCCAACATGGGTATCCAGATCCCGCTGTTGGTTATTGACCGGAGAACATCTCGGTCATGACTACATGTCTCCCGAACCCGTAGGGTCTACACACTTAAGGTTCGATGATGCTAGGGTTATAAAGGAAGTTTGTATGTGGTTACCGAATGTTGTTCGGAGTCCCGGATGAGATCCCGAACGTCACGAGGAGTTCCGGAATGGTCTGGAGGTAAAGATTTATATATAGGAAGTCCTGTTTCGGCCATCGGGACAAGTTTCGGGGTCATCGGTATTGTACCGGGACCACCGGAAGGGTCCCGGGGGCCCACCGGGTGGGGCCACCTGCCCCGGGGGGCCACATGGGCTGTAGGGGGTGCGCCTTGGCCTACATGGGCCAAGGGCACCAGCCCCTAGAGGCCCATGCACCAAGATATAGGAAAAAGGGGAGAGTCCTAAAAGGGGAAGGCACCTCCGAGGTGCCTTGGGGAGGATGGACTCCTCCCCCCCTCTTAGCCGCACCCCTTCCTTGGAGGAAGGGGCAAGGCTGCGCCTCCCCCCTCTCCCCTGCCCCTATATATAGTGGAGGGGAGGGAGGGCATCCATACCTGAGCCCTTGGCGCCTCCCTCCCTCCCGTGACACCTCCTCCTCTCCCGTAGGTGCTTGGCGAAGCCCTGCAGGATTGCCACGTTCCTCCATCACCACCACGCCGTTGTGCTGCTGCTGGATGGAGTCTTCCTCAAACTCTCCCTCTCTCCTTGCTGGATCAAGGCGTGGGAGACATCGTCGAGCTGTACGTGTGTTGAACGCGAAGGTGCTGTCCGTTCGGCACTAGATCATCGGTGATCTGAATCACGACGAGTACGACTCCATCAACCCCGTTCACTTGAACGCTTCCGCTTAGCGATCTACAAGGGTATGTAGATGCACTCTCTTTCTACTCGTTGCTGGTCTCTCCATAGATAGATCTTGGTGATACGTAGGAAATTTTTTGAATTTCTGCTACGTTCCCCAACAACTGTCCCGGAACTGTTGGACCCTCCGGTGAATGAGGTTTCAATGCTTCCTCCTCAAGGTGAGGTAGCAACCTGCGTTTTGGGTAACTCTTGGATGGGCGATCGAGTTCATGCTCTTCGGCCGCAAGGACTTCAGTCCACCTGTCTACTAGCAAGTCTTGATCAGCTTGAAGCTGTTGCTGCTTTTTCTTCAGGCTATTTGCCGTGGCCATAAGCCAGCGCTTGAAGCGCTCTTGCTCGACGGGGTCCTCAGGCACGATAAACTCGTCGTCGCCGAGGCTCGCCTCGTCTTCGGAGAGAGGCATATAATTATCCTCCTCCGGTTCTCCATCTGCTGCCTGCTCTGGAGGGCTAGCTTGTTCATCCTCCGGCTCTACATCGTGCTGGAGGGGATTGTTGTTGTCTTCGGCACTATCCGGAGTGTTATTATCTCCTGTGCCGGTATCATTTCTCCTTTTTGTGGCGGGACTTTGAGCGGCGCCACTGACGTTGGCGCTTGGGTAGATTCTTGGAGGGGTCAACCTCTGCTTTCTCCTCGCCATTGGCTTCTTTGGGGGTGTCCACCATATATATATATATATATATATATCATATGAAGAAATGGTGGTCCAATGTCCCGAGGGCGGTGGATCCTGTTCGTCTCCGGCTTCGTCGTCCATACCGTCGAAGTCTTCGGAGCCGAAGTCGAGCATGTCGGTTAAGTCATCGATAGTGGCTACCAAGTGGGTGGTGGGTGGGCAGCGAATTTCTTCGTCGCCCGCATCCCATTCTAGCCGGACATAGTTCGGCCAAGGTTCTCCTGACAAGGCGAGAGACCTTAATGAATTTAACACATCCTCGAAGGGTGAGTGCTGAAAGATGTCCGCGGAGGTGAACTCCAAGATCGGCGCCCTGTCGGACTCGACGGGCACGGATATGAGCGGCTCGGAGTCCGTGGCGTAGATGAATCTAGTGGTTTGGTGACACGGCTCTCACAAGGGGTGAAGTCAGTATCCGGCTCTATCGCCACTGAGAGTGCGGCCTCCATGGTGCGGTCCATCCCTCCGCTCTCGGATGGCGCGACTTGCTCCGGATTGATGGACGGAGTAGCTGCAGATGCGATATCCCGAATACTGTTCGACGGCAGAGTTACGTCATGCTCGTCAAGAATGTATGGCGCGTCCGACATGGGCTCAAATCCGTCGAAGATCAAGTCTCCGCTGATGTCGGCCATGTAGTTCAAGTTTCCAAATCTGACCTGATGGCCAGGGGCGTAGCTCTCAATCTTCTCCAGATGGCCAAGCGAATTGGCCCGCAGTGCAAAGCCGCCGAATATGAAGATCTGTCCGGGAAGGAAAGCCTCACCCTGGACCGCATCACTAGCGATGATCGAAGGAGCCATCAAGCCTTATGGTGACAACAAAGTGGAACTCTCAATGAAATTAAGCACCAATGTCGGTGTCAAAACTGGCGGATCTCGGGTAGGGGGTCCCGAACTGTGCGTCTAAGGCAGATGGTAGCAGGAGGCAGGGGACACGATGTTTTACCCAGGTTCGGGCCCTCTTTATAGAGGTAAAACCCTACGTCCTTCTTGATTGTACTTGATGATATGAGTATTACAAGAGTAGATCTACCACGAGATCAGAGAGGCTAATCCCTAGAAGCTAGCCTATGGTATGATTGTCTGTTGTCCTACGGACTAAAACCCTTCAGTTTATATAGACACCGGAGGGGGCTAGGGTTACACAAGGTCGGTTAGAAAGGAGGATACACATATCCGTATTGCCTATCTTGGCTTCCACGCCAAGAGAGTCCCATCCGGACACGGGATGAAGTCTTCAATCTTGTATCTTCATGGTCCAACAGTTCGGCCAAAGGATATAGTCTGGCTGTCCGGAGACCCCCTAATCGAGGACTCCCTCAATGACCCAAAAGTATAGGTGATCTATGATAGTACTTCCGATAAGTAAGAGTGTCGAACCCAACAAGGAGCAGAAGGAAATGACAAGTGGTTTTCAGCAAGGTATTCTCTGCAAGCACTGAAATTATCGGTAACATATAGTTTTGTGATAAGATAAATCATACCGGGTAACAAGTAATAAAAGTAAACAAGGTGCAGCAAGGTGGCCCAATCCTTTTTGTAGCAAAGGACAAGCCTGGACAAACTCTTATATAAAGCAAAGCGCTCCCGAGGACACATGGGAATTATTGTCGAGTTAGTTTTCATCATGCTCATATGATTCACGTTCATTACTTTGACAATTTGACATGTGGGTGGACCGGTGCTTGGGCTCTACCCTTCCTTGGACAAGCCTCCCACTTATGATTAACCTCTCTCGCAACCATTCGCAAATACGAAAGAAGTATTAAGGTAAACCTAACCATAGCATGAAACATATGGATCCAAATCAGTCCCTTACGAAGCAACGCATAAACCAGGGTTCAAGCTTCTGTCACTCTAGCAACCCGTCATCTACTTATTACTTCCCAATGCCTTCCCCTAGGCCCAAATAATGGTGAAGTGTCATGTAGTCAACGTTCACATAACACCACTAGAGGAAAGACAACATACATCTCATTAAAATATCAAACGAATACCAATTACTTATAACAAGACTTCTCCCATGTCCTACGAAACAAATGTAACTACTCACAAAGCATATTCATAATCATAATCAGAGGAGTATTTATTATCATTAAGGATATGAACATATGATCTTCCACCGAATAAACCAACTAGCATCAACTACAAGGAGTAATCAACACTACTAGCAACCCACAAGTACCAATCTGAGGTTTTGGGACGAAGATCAAATACAAGAGATGAACTAGGGTTTGAGAGGAGATGGTGCTGGTGAAGATGTTAATAGAGATCGACCCTCCCTCGATGAGAGGATCGATGGTGATGACAATGGCGATGATTTCCCCCTCCCGAAGGGATGTTTCCCTGGCGGAACAGCTTTGCCGGAGCCCTAGATTGGTTCTGCCCAGGTTCCGCCTCGAGACAGCGGCGCTTCGTCCCAAAAGCTTCTCTATGATTTTTCCAGGGGAAAAGACACCATATAGCAGAAGATGGGCACTAGGGGCCTGCCAGGGGGCCCACAAGGTCGGGAGGGGGGGCATGCCCTCCACCCTCGTGGCTGGCTGGTGGCCCCCCTCTGGTTCTTTATTCGCCCAATATTTTTTATACATCCCAAAAATAATCTCCGTGAAGTTTTAGGACTTTTGGAGTTGTGCAGAATAGGTCTCTAATATTTGCTCCTTTTCCAGTCCAGAATTCCAGCTGCCGGCATTCTCCCTCTTCATGTAAACCTTGTAAAATAAGAGAGAATAGCCGTAAGTAATGTGATATAATGTGTAATAACATCCCATAATGCAACAAATATTGTCATAAAAGCATGATATAAAGTGGACGTATCAACTCCCCCAAGCTTAGATCTTGCTTGTCCTCAAGCGAAAACCAATATCGATTAATATGTCCACATGTTTAGAGATGAGGTGTCGATAAAATAAAATATGGACTAGAGGGCATCATGATTATCTTTAGAACAACAACATATAATGCCATATAATTTCTTATGCTAAAGTAACAAATCATTCACAAGGTAAAGTATGAATCAGAAACTTCATTGAAAACTAAAAAACTATGATCTTAGTCATCGAAGTAATTGCAATTTATCATAACATCAGAAAGAGTCAAATAAGAGCTTTTCAGCAAGTCCACATACTCAACTATCATATAATCTTTCACAATTGCTAACACTCATGCAATACTTATGGGTACAAAGTTTCAACCGGACATAGAGAAAGATAGGGTGTAAGTGCATCTAGTGCCACCCCTAGTTGGTTTTGGAGTATTGACGACAAACCTAGTTGAGGGACTAATGTGTTTGTGAGAATTGCAGGATAACACAGGTAGAAGTCCCTCATTGATTCGGTTTTCCTACCAGAGATGACCCCTAAAAATGTATGAAGACATTGATGTCAAAGGTGGTATATGAAGATATTCACATTGAAGACTCTGACAAGAGAACACACCGCATGGAGCCTATGGAGCTCGAAGACTTAGATCTTTCGTAGTTCTTTTTCTTCTGTGTTGAGTCATAGGAACCACCGTACTGTTAAGTGGGGTCCAAGAGAACCAGTCAGAATGACTGAAGTGATGCTTAAACAAAACCTATGTCTTCGAGTGAAGACTATGAGAGCGAATCTTGTCCAGAGTCGGACAAGTCAGCTTTGCTTGTAGCCCAAGTAAAGTTGTCGTGTGAGTTTGAAATCTGACCGTTGGAACACGCGTCAGTTCCTTAGTGACCCAGGGTCATTTCGAACAAATCAGGTCGGGTTGCCTAGTGGCTATAAATAGCCCACCCCCTACAACCATAAACGTTTGGCTGCTCAGATTTAGAGTACGGCTTTTGTCATTTGAGAGCAACCCACCTCGAAGCCTTTGAGAGAGAATTCCTTGCGAGGATAAAGCCCTAACCACCCAGAGCCAAAGAGAATTAGGCATCACTTAAGTCTTCTTGTCTGTGTGATCTAAAGACTTATTACACTTGAGGACTGTGCATCCTCCAGCCGGTTAGGCGTCGCATTCTGAGCATCCAAGAGACATTGTGGATCGCCGGTGAACGAAGTCTGTGAAGGTTTGGGAGTCTACCTTGAAGACTTACCAGAGTGATTGGGCGAGGTCTGTGTGACCTTAGCTCAAGGGGAATACGGTGAGGACTGGGTGTCCTGAGCTGCGTGTTCAGGACTGGGTGTCCGGGACTGTGTGTCCTCAGGTTTAAATACCTAGCCGCCCTAACCAGACGTACAGTTGTCACAGCAACTGGAACTAGTCCAACACATCATTGTCTTGAACGAGTCACTGGTTTCATCCTTCCCTTCTCTTTACGTACTGTTACTCCTTGTGAAGTTATTGTATGATTGCACTATCATTTATCTTCACTGAGTGACTGCTTGTTCTGTTTGGCTTCATAATATCTTCCTACCTGATCCTTACTACATTGCATCTATTTGTCATTGTGCTTTCACTCTATTTAATACTTGACTATGGCTTGCCTAGTGTAGTCTACCTTCCACTGCAGGGTAATAGGTTTATTTCTACTGTTTGTCTTCATAACTTCCACGTTGTCAAGACTTTTATAAAAATCGCCTATTCACCCCCCTCTAGTCGATATAACGCACTTTCAATTGGTATCAGAGCGAGGTGCTCCCTTGTTCTGTGTGATTCGGTTTAACCACCTGGAGTTTTAGCTATGTTGACTGCAGGGATAATTAAAGTCTCCGATGCGTGCCCCATCTTCGATGGAACTGAATATCCCTACTAGAAGAATAAGATGCGCATGCATCTTGAAGCCATTGACGTCGACCTATGGTATGTCATCAAGAACGGCGTTCCAAAGGCTGGAGAAGGTGTCACTTCTGCTGATGTCAAGAAGTTCGTTCAATTGGACTCTACTGCCAAGAACATCATCTGTGGTCATCTGATCAAAGGACAGTATGGCCGTGTGAGTGCTTTGGAAACATCTAAGCTGGTCTGGGACTGGCTCTCCAAGGTCAACGAAGGCGTCTCAACCCAGAGAGATCAGAGAATCAGTGTCCTTCGCAACCTCTTCAACCGCTTCAAGCGAAATGACAATGAGAATGTCCAGCTCATGTTTGATCGACTCACTGACATCACAAATGAGCTTCAAGCCCTAGGTGACACTGAGATCACCAAGCATGAAGTCGTCAAGACACTACTGAGATCACTTGACAGCTCGTTTGACACCCTAGCCCTGATGATTCAAGAACGTCCTGATTTCAAGACACTCGATCCATCTGACATACTTGAGAGGCTCAACACACATGAGTTTCAGCTTTCTGAGAAAAGAGATATCTACGGTCCAAACTATGGGCGAACTCCTGCCTTGAAGGCAAAAGTTGTCCCCTCATCTGAAGAAGAATCTGACAGCAGTTCTGATGATCCTGAAGACATTGGAAAGGAACTTGCTATGCTTGTGAAGAAGTTCCAAAAATTCACCAAGAAGAAAGGCTTCAGAAAGTCTTCACGATCAAGCTCAAGGAATGATGAAGCTTCTGCTCATGACTACAAGAAGAAAACATGCCACAAGTGCAAGCAAACTGGCCACTTCATATCTGAGTGTCTGCAGTGGGACAATGAGAACAGAAAGAAGAAGAAGAAGAGCAAGGAATATGACTCTGACGACAAGAAGAAGAAGAAATACTCAAAGTCTTCTTCCAAGTCTTCCTCAAAGTCTTCATCACACAAGAAGAGCTCATCTGGCAAGGCACGTGCGTTTTTTGGCAAGGAAATGGATTCAGAGGAGGAGTCCGCTTCTGAGGAGGCGGAGGTGGAGTCCGAGGAGGAGTCCGATTCTGGCGTTGCAAGTCTGGCTACAGCATACGTTGCCAAGTCCATCTTCAAAACTGAAGACAATGACTTCACCACCAACACCGATGCAAATGAGAAGGACTACTCTGCTCCTACTTACTGCTTCATGGCACGCGGTGCCAAGGTAAACACACGCACTACTCACTATCAAACATCTAGTGACGATGACTCTGATTGTGGTTCAAGACCTAGCTACAAAACACTTGCTAAAATTGCAACTGAACAACAGAAAGCCATGGAACATATTCAAAAACTATTAGACAAAAGCGATGATCTGTTGGGCGCTGAAATGACTCAATTTGAGTCCTTAATTGAAGACATAAAAAATCTTCACATTAAGTATGAGGAACTTGAAAGTCGTCATGAAACGCTCTCAACAACTCATGAAAAGCTTTCCTATGATTATCTTCAAAGGAAGCAAGATCTTGAGAAATTGAGAGCGGCTCATGAAGATCTTCAAAAGGAAAACGAGTCACTTCACGCCGAACAGATCAGTTCCGCTAAGGAAGGATTTGAACCACCATGTCTTAAATGCATTGAGCGTGATAATGCTACTTCTGTTGCTGAATGTTCTACTGCTGCTACTGTTGCAATATCTTCAACTGTTGATGTGGTAACTAACCCCTCTGCCGAGGATACCACTGCTATTGCTGATGAGAATGCTAGGTTGAAGACATTGCTTGAAACAGGGATGTACAAAAGTCTTAAAGGGCATCAGACACTATGTGATGTCCTCAAAAAGCAGATTCTGAACCGAAACCCGAGGAAAGAGGGTGTTGGGTTCGTAAGGAAAATGAATGCTGATGGATCTTACTGGAAACCTGAGCAGTACCCCAAAACCACATGGGTTGCTGCAAAGGAACCTTCAGCAGATCCATCCAATCTATCTGGCTTCACTTGTGCTAACCCCATTGTCATTGATGAATCCTTTAATGCAAACCATAAACTGTTTAAGAATCAGAATGGTGAAGTGTTTGCCAGGTACATTGGTACTAATTGCAGGAATGGACCACCTATGAAGAAGATCTGGGTGCCCAAAAGGTGTTTGGAAAATCTTCCTGTGAATGTCGTCATGACACCACAGATGAAGAAGACTAACCCTAGACCATAGGCTTCATACGGCCCAAAGGCTTCATACAGACAGAGGACTCACCTGAGTCGCACTAACGCAAATGTTTTGCAGGGAAACCATACTCAGGCCTATGAATATGAGCGCTGTTCATCGAACCGCCATGTTCATAAGACCAAGAACTATTCTGCTTATTCTTATGAGTACTATTGTCCGCCTGCAAGACTTTTTGCTAGGGCTCCAAAGCCAAAGTTCTCAGACGCTGCACTTAGACTTATTGCTTCTAAGCCACCCTTGAAGATGTGGGTGGCTAAGAAAGATTAACTCTCTTTTGTAGGGAAAGGTCTCCAGCAGAAAACCAAAATCGTCTGACGCTATTGCTGGGGACCTTAAACATCTTATAGGGTGCAAGATCAAATGCCCGAATGGCATTACTATGTACTTCGTTCCTGAATCGCATGCTACTCTCCCTATTAGTCCTAATCTGGATCTAAGCTTTCATGACCCACTTGTTCGTCAAATGTTTTTGCTTCACAATTCTCTTCGTGAAGCCTATCCCCCTAACTGCACTGTAGGGTACGACACCAGCGTCTTTAGAATGGATTATTGATAGTGGGTGTACAAATCACATGACTGGCAAAAGAAGCCTTCTTATGGACTCAACCTTACGTCCATCCGACAAGAGCCACATCACATTTGCTGACACTGGTAAAAGTAAGGTATTGGGTCTAGGTAGAGTTGCAATCTCAAAGGATCAACACATGGATAAAGTCATGCTTGTTGAATCCCTTGGCTTCAACTTAATGTCTGTCTCAATGCTTTGCGATTTGAACATGATCGTAATATTTGGAAAATATCGCTGCCTTGTTCTAATGGAATCTGACAAGTCTCTAGTGTTTGAAGGGTATCGGAAAGATTATTTGTACGTGGTAGATTTCTCAGTAGGACCACAGCTTTTCGTATGTCTTCTAGCAAAAGCTTCAAAATGCTGGCTCTGGCATCGGAGGCTTGGGCATGCTGGCATGAGGAACCTCCACACCCTTGCAAAGAAGAAGCATGTCATAGGCATCGAGGGCGTAAAGTTCAAGAAAGATCACTTATGCGGTGCCTGTGAAGCAGGAAAGATAACGAGGGCCAAACATCCCTCGAAGACAATCATGACTACTACTCGACCCTTCGAACTGCTCCACATGGATCTGTTCGGTCCCACTCATTACTCAACTCTTACTACTACTGCTTGCCTCTATGGCTTTCTCATTGTTGATGATTATTCTAGATATACTTGGGTGCACATAATCCTCTACAAGACTGAAGTGCAGGATGTCTTCAGACGCTTCGCCAATCGAGCAATGAACAACTATGGCGCCAAGATAAAGCCCATCAGAAGTGACAATGGCACTGAATTCAAGAACACTGGCCTTGATACATATCTTGATACCTTGGGCATCACACATGAATTCTCAGCCCCGTACACGCCACAGCAGAATGGCATCGTCGAACGCAAGAACAGAACACTCATTGAGATGGCCAGAACGATGCTAGATGAATACAAGACTCCAAGAAAATTCTGGCCTAAAGACATTGATACTGCATGTCATAGAATCAATCGTGTTTATCTTCACAAGCTTCTGAACAAGACATCTTATGAGCTCCTTACTGGCAAGGATCCACATCACACTTCAAAATTTGCACCAAAAGCACATGAGGGTTTTATGCTTGGATATGGAAAGGATTCGCACTCCTACAGAGTCTTCAATCTCTTTCATTATAAAGTGGTTGAAACAGTGGATGTGTGGTTCAATGAGACTAATGGTTCACAAAGAGAGCACCTACCAGATGTGCTAAATGAAGTCCCATCCAGTGAATCAATCAAGCTAATGGGAACTGGAGAAATCATACCTTCTGAAGCCCAACCTGAAGAGGAACTTATCATCTCCACACCAGACCAACCTGAAGACAATGCTCAACCTGAAGGAAATCCCTCTAGCAACGACAATGATCAGCAAGAGAAAAATCTTCGCCCTGTACATCCTCGTGTTGCCAATGAAGTGCAGATTGAGAGAATAATTGACAGCATCAATGCACCTGGTCCGCTCACTCGATCAAGGGCAACTCAGCTGGCAAATTTCTGTGGGCACTTCGCATTCGTCTCAATAACAAAACCCAAGGAAGTGGAAGAAGCCTTCATGGAACCTGAATGGATTCAAGCTATGCAAGAAGAGCTTCAACAGTTTGAGCTGCATAATGTATGGGAACTGGTTAAGCGTCCTGATCCTCGGAAGCACAACATAATAGGCACCAAATGGATATACCGAAACAAGCAAGATGAGCATGGTCAAGTTGTCAAAAACAAAGCTCATCTCGTTGCTCAAGGATACACTCAAGTGGAAGGCATTGACTTCGATGAAACATTTGCTCCTGTAGCTAGACTTGAAGCCATACGCATACTGCTGGCCTATGCCAATCATCACAACATACTTCTATATCAAATGGATGTGAAGAGCGCCTTCCTCAATGCCAAGATTGAAGAAGAAGTGTATGTTGCACAACCACCTGGTTTTGAAGATCCAAAACATCCTGACATGGTATACAAGCTCAACAAGGCACTGTATGGCCTCAAACAGGCCTCTCGGGCCTGGTATGACACACTCAAATACTTCCTGAAGAGCAAAGGCTTCATACCTAGTTCCCTCGACCCCACTCTCTTCACGAAGACATATGATGGTGAACTGTTTGTGTGCCAAATATATGTGGATGACATTACATTCGGCTGCACCAATCAGAAGTACAGTGAAGAGTTTGGATATATGATGCAAGAGCAATATCAGATGTCCATGATGGGAGAGCTTAAGTTCTTCCTCGGTCTTCAAATACGACAGCAACGCAACGGCATCTTCATATCTCAAGACAAGTATCTCAAAGATTGTCTGAAGAAGTTCGGTATGCAAGACTGCAAAGGCTTCACGACGCCAATGCCAGCCAAGCATCATCTAGGTCCTGACGACAATGGTAAAGAGTTCGATCAAAAGGTATACCGCTCATGATTGGTTCTTTGCTTTATCTATGTGCATCTAGGCCAGATATTATGCTTAGTGTTTGCATGTGTGCTCGATTTCAAGCGGCACCAAAGGAGTCGCATCACTTAGCTGTGAAGCGAATTCTTCGGTATTTGGCTCACACCCCAACTCTAGGATTATGGTATCCAAAGGGCTCAGAGTTTGATCTAGTTGGATTCTCGGATGCTGATTATGCTGGTGACAAAGTTGATCGCAAGTCTACATCAGGCACATGTCACTTTCTGGGACGATCACTTCTTCTGTGGATGAAGCAAACACTCAAGGACTATGGCATTCATCTGAAGCAAGTGCCACTCTACTGCGACAACGAAAGCGCCATCAAGATTGCCAACAACCCAGTTCAGCACTTGAAGACAAGCACATTGAAATTCGTCATCACTTTCTCAGAGATCATGTTGTGAAGGAAGATATTGACATCATACACGTCAACACTGAAGAGCAATTGGCAGATATCTTCACCAAGCCCTTGGATGAGAAGAGATTTTGCAAGTTATGGTGTGAGCTAAATATCTTGGAATCCTCAAATGTCCTGTGATTAGGCACACATCCTAACACTTATGCATATTGATGACTTAGATGTGCAACACACGAAGTAAAGTATATCTTCAATCAATGAAGACATACATTCTAAGTGTGAATACATTAATGTGGAATTTGACTTCGGAGCGCCACGATAATTGTGCGCCGTGTCTGGGTCTAATACTTCCTATACGATGGGTAACGCCACCACCAAATGTTCTGTTTGAAGTGTTTCACTCATGGCGTTACATTTGCTATGTCTTCACATTTGGTTTGGCTTCAATCTCAACATGTCTTCATGATTATCTTCACTATGTTGATTATATATATATATATACTAGTGTTCTGTCCTCTACAACATTCACTTATAGCTATGTCTTCTTGTTGAATCTTTTGAACTAAGTGAATGTGATCGGACCCTAACCTCTCTATGCTTTCTATCTCAAACTCTATCTCTCCAAATCATATGCATTCTATTGAAACTGTCGAATGTCTTCTCTGCGTCCTTGTCAGCAGAAGATACAAAGACAAACATTAAGTCCGTTTTCAATGCTCATTCCTTCACCTGAAACCCGGAGAAGTGGGAACGACCACCCGACAATCCAGGCATGCGTGAGACGTGGAACAAACCCCAATATGCTGCATGATGGCCACGTGTTCCTCAGATGCGAATTGCTAGGGGCACCTGTGTAATAACGCAGTGCCGCCCCTGTACCTATAAATACACACCTCACAACGGTCATTATCTCTTCTTCCACTCTCGCACGAACCCTAGCGCCACCGCTAGCCCTCGACGACGCCGGCGACGAAGCGCTTCGCTGCCGCAACCTCTCCGACGCCGTCTTCACACCGACCGCGGACATCGTCCTCTCCACCGTCGCCGTAGGTGTCCTCCGTCGCCAAGTTAGGGCATGGAAGATCGAACTGCTCGACCTCCTCTCCCACTCCGTCTAGCAGTTCTTAGTGTGGTAAATAAAACTTCCTTTTTATGGCCCCTTTGATCCTATGGCTTTGTCACTTTCTACCACAAGCAGTGTCTATTCACACAAGTTGGATCTCTTTCATACTGCATCTCATAACATGCCTAGTATATTCACTTGTGTTTCACAAAGTAGTTAGATTCCTCACTTGTACTGATCTCTGGATTTGTACAAATCTGGAACCAACTCCTTATCTATGAGTGAATGTCTTCACACGAGGAGGTCAATGTCTTCTAAACTGATTTATCTTCAAAATTTTCTGAGAATGCATATGACCTCTTCCCCTTCCCTCGCACCTTAATGCTGTCACAGGTACATGTCCGTGGGAGAATCCCTTGGTTCTCATAGTCTGCATTCATTTGCAGAATTCTTACAGCATCATATAAATTCTCCCGAAGCCAGTTCCTGTTTATCCAGCAAGCGAAAACCTTTGAAGCCTTTCAACGTGTTGAAGCCATTCAGTTTGAAATTCATGGCTGCAGAGAAATCAGTAAGGAAGGCTGGCAGACAATGTCGTGGGGGAACATCAAGAGATTTGCTTGATGACCTCTCAGAGCTTTACAAGACAGATCCTGAAGAGGATTACAATCAGCGCAAGACCCGAATCCTTGGATTCGAAGATATTCGGCAGAACAATGGTTCAAATACCGGTTTGTGACCCAGGAATATGCTAAGAAAATGCCATCAAGAGACCGTGGGGAGACATCCTATACAAGAATCTTCAACCCAGCTCCAGAGAAGAAGCCATTGAACAAGGCTTCTATCCCTACATGGTCCGTGGGCCACAGCCTACTGATGCACACCCCTCGTCACTACTATGGTGTCGTGATGACAATCTGTTCAAGCGCAACTTCTAGTTTGACAAGAATTCAGCAAAGCAGAACAAGAAGTCTTTGGGATTAGACTTCAACCCTGGTCCCTCTGCTCCAAGGGCTGATGGCACACGAGATGCAGAACCCAATGTCATCGGTCCTTTCTACAACCTTGAAGGTCTCATCACCCATATCTTGGTTCAAGGGACAGCCGTGAATGAGCCTGCAGCTGACGCTGAATCATATGAAGCGCCTGCAGCGCCGAAGCCAAAGAAGTTGAAGCAGCCTAAAGCTTCAAAGCCTGCCTCTTCACCAAAAATCTCACGGGCGAAGCCACTGGCAACTGCACCTCCTGAAGACAGTGTGCAGTATAAAGATTTGTCATGCATCTCCAAGCCCCAAAAGGTCAAGATGCCTCTGCCACACACCGGCCAAGAGCTAACAGCTGCTGCCATTCTGCGCAATGATGCCATTGATCTGTCAAGTGATGAAGATCTTGCAGATGACGCTCTTGAGCAACTCATCAAGAGCAAAGAAGAAGCAGAAATCTTCAATGATCTGCCTCTCTTTGATGTAACAATCATCCACAACTTCATTGACGAGTGGTTTGGCACGCCAAACATCAGCTTCGATGATCTACAACTACCCATTGGCCTCAGTGTCACGTTTCATGGCGCCATTGCTTCAGAGTTAGCTATCGCCCAGCGCATTGTTGAACTGAAGCAGAAGATTGACGTTGAGAAATCTCAGTTCAAGAAGCATATGGCCGTGCTCAGCGTGCAAGACGTGAAGAACTTCAAGGTGATGCTGCACGAGCTCAAGGAAGCCTTTCTCCAGAAACGTGTCGAAGCTCAGGGCTCTCGTGAGCGCATGAAGGTTCTGGCTGACAGATGTGTGCAAGCCTACAATGAGGCTGAGAAGCGCAGGGCCCTTGGGCGTCCTGGCATCGACCCCAGGATGGCTGCAAAGAAGAAAAAGAAGCCCGCTACTGTTGAACCCGACGCACCAAGGCAGGAAGCAGATCCCATTGTCTTCCCAACTAGCATGACTGGCCTGAAGCCCAAGGCCAGGTCAACCGCTTCAGAACTGAAGAAGACGAGGACTGCTGAGGCTGAAGCAAGGAAGAGGAAGCATCCTGAAGCCTCTGCTACTGCCCCCTCCAAGAAGAAAAGAAAGGCAAAGAAGGAACGGGCTGCTCCCACAGAGCCCTTGATTGTTGAACCCATTTCCATGATTCACCCTAACGCTGAACCACAAGAACGCCAACTAACTGTCCATGAGCCTGCTTTCACAGGGGCTCATGAAGCTGAAGACATTCCAGCAGCTGATCCCATCGCTGCTGAAGACATTGGTCACCATGAACATGTTGAAGATGATGCAGTTCTTCCTCAGCTCGAGCACCAACAGGTATCATCGCCTGTGCTAACGCACAGCGAACTCATCAGCATTGGTCGTCCACTGACGCCAATTGCGCAGGATGCTTCATGGGCTAATCGCCCACAAGAGGAAGCAGACTCTGAGGCCCAACCAACACCAACTCCACAGGCGTCGCCCGCGTTGCGTAGGCTTCGCAAAGGTCCAAGGCCTCAAGTCTTTGCGTCTGAAGCTAAAACTACTGAAGACATTCCGGTTGCATCAGCCGATGAAGAAGAAGTACCGCAAGCTGCTACTCCCCTGTCCCACCAAGAAGCGGTTCTCAAGGAGAACGTGCTTGTGACTGACCCTCCAGCTTGTCAAGTGGAGGTTGAAAATCTTGAGGCTGCCACCACCAACACCACTGAAGCCACTCACTACAAGAAATATGTTGATCCATGACGGATTTCGCATGACGTTTTCGAAATCTGTCATGAATGGCCCGGTATAGCCCCACAAGCCCGCTAAAGCCCGCCAAAGCCCGCCTAACCATTCACGTATAAAACCCAAACCCTAAGTGCCTCTCCTCTCTCTGTCTCTCCGTTCGTCGCAGCCCCCCTCCCGATTCCCCATCTCCTCACACACATCACCGCCACCCACCACCACATCGCCTCCTCCCACTGCTCGTCGCCAGCCCTTCCCCTCCTCTCACCTCGCTGCTACGGCGGCTGCTAGATCCGCCGCAACCCCCACCAATCCATCTCTCGTGCGACCCATCTCTCCCTCTCCCACGAATCATCGCGCCGCCACCAAGATCCGCCGATTCTGACGATGTCCGCCACCGTGCAGCACACTCACGAGCTCATCTCCGACCCCTCCGCCCTCCAGCCCGGCTGGATCCGCCGCTCCCAGCCCCCTGCACTCGCACTCAACCCCTAGACAATGTCTAGGGTTTCAACTATGGTGGCGCGTCTGTCACTGGCGCGTCTCCAACAGCACCACTTCGTCGTGCATCGCGCCCCCTCGCGCCTCTTCGCCCCCCCTAGCTCAGTGCGCTCGCCTGCGTTGGGCTGGATGGCGGTGACCCCGACCCCCTCTTCCGCGTCTCCGGCGCAGCGGCGCGTCCCATGGAAACCTCCTCTGTCACGCGAGACGGCGTCTGACCTGCACTGCGACCATTGCATTGCTTACAAAGGTCTCCAGTGAGCACTGCGACATCTACCTCCCTCTTCTCCTTGATTCAGCTTGATTTTGTATCTTTCCTCTCAAGAATTGATGATTTAATATTTACAAACATTAATCCCTCTGTTATAGAATTTATAGTCTAGTAGCAAGTTAGGCTCATAGTCAGTAAACTGTTTGTTGCTTCCCTGATTTGATTAAAATGACTGTTGCAATCAGGTGGTTGTAGTTTTATTTGAGTGTACTTTTTTAGCTGTATTCTGTGAATGTAAACTCCAGAGTGCAAAATTGTATTTGTTGTGCATTTTTGTATCTTTTCAGAACAAAAAGAGATGAATTGAACCTCTTCTAGCTCCTAATAAAAGGCAATGTGCAAAACTGTATGTTCTGTACATTTTTGTATCTTTCCAGAACAAAAAGATATGGAGAACTGAACCTCTTCTTACTGCCTAATAAAAGGGAGTGTATTACTAGTTCAATCACTTCCAGAATGCTTGTTGATATATCAGGAAAAGCGAGTTATCCACTTTATGAATTACCGGATGTTGCTTTACATTCTATAGTAGCCTCCTTTTTGTCTTTCTGTATTGTGGAATCAGTGTTCCTTGTCTGACATATTTCTCTACTAATGTAAAGTGTATATATTAATGCAGTATTATTATGCTTGTTATGATATCTTAAGCACTGTTCCTCGCTCAGGTCTCCACTTGATCAGTGACGAAGGTTGATGATTACAACTGAACGACTGAATCAGTCCACTGGTAGAATTAAATATAGTTGAAGAACTATGCTGCAGACAAAAGAACTTGGTGTGTCAATTCTTTAGGACCTCACACTACAATACATAGTCAATCATAACTACTTTATAATAGTTTAGATATACTTCCTTGAAATGTTATGTGAACCATCGTTGGCTGTGTAACTTTGAAAGTGTCTCCACCTTGAACATTTCATTTATTCTTATTTTCTCTACCATTAATAGGTATTATTTATAATATGCTTCCCCAATTCCGAAATAATTGAATTTGATCAAGTTTATAAGTAAAAAAGAGGTCACTTGGCTGTTCTTGACACGTAGATAGGTGTATTTGTTTACATAAGAAAAATGACACCAAGTTAGTTCATGATCATGGTTTAGAAAAAAAAGGTGTGCACTATGGTAAAAAGAAGTACAGTTTTGTTGCAAGTAGTTTTCTAGAAACGATAACTTATCTTGTTCCCCTATCCCTTTATTATTTGTCAACACCCCTCTGATCTTTGAGATGATAATTTTTCAAAGGTACCTACAGTTACACAACAAGGTGGAGCTCCTCAGCACTTTGGCATGGGTAAGCTCCTATGCCCTTCAGGATGATTTGAACTATTTGGCACTAGATTACTCATGATTAGTCGTCGATGTTGTGTTGCTGCTATGAAACAATATTGTTGATTAATGAAAGACAAGCAATCCTGGCATAACTCTTAAGTATATAGGCCTCACGAGTGAGGTTCAAACCACGTGAAATAAAAATGATGGTTCAGATGATAATAACTACTATTTATGTTGTTGTAATCAACTTGCCATTTTGTAATAGAAGCATATTGTCTGTTACAGGTTTACTTGGTGGTCAGAGCCAAAAAGGAAGTTTGAGGTGTAGGCATGAACTTGATGATTAAGAGGGTCTATACAATCTTGTATATTTGTTGATGTAATCTGGTGTAATTATTACTAAGGGTCTGTTATCTGATGTTGGATGTTTTATTGGCCACGTTTTAAAAGGGCTTTACTCAGTGAAATAATTGAATAGAAATTTGTGAAATGCTTTAAATTATGGGTCTGTTCAATAGAATTAATTGTGTTGTGAAAGCTTGTTTGATTATGTGTAATGGGTGGCGCTGTAAATGGTTGGATGGAAATCATGCCAGACTAAAATAAATGGTCTAAACTACCACAATAAAAAAGTGGATGCCACGTCACATTCACACTGGTGCCATGTAGATGCCATGTCAAGCCCATTTTTGTACAGCGTCTCCAAATCCATGACGGACTAGTCTGTCATAGAGGACCGGGCCTGGGCGGGCCTAGGGACTGATTGGTGACGGCCAGGATCCGTCATGGTGGTACAGTTGTCAAATTATGACGCGATATACATGACGGATTATAAATCCGTCACGGACAACCCTCCTTGACGGTTTTGCACTATTCCATGACAGACTGTATCCGTCATGGATTAACAAGATTCTTGTAGTGACTGACGCCGTCATGGCTGAAGCTAATGTGGAGCCCTCACCAACAAAAGCACCAGAAGCCACTGATCCCACTGCTTCTGTTCCTGCGTCTGCTGCCGGTCCACAGTTTGAATATCATGTTGAGCACAGGCCTCAGATACAGAAGCCAATCCCAAGATTGCCCAGGTTCCCAGGTCCTGCATCAGCACCTGGCTCCTTCAATATCAATGGCTTCAGAGCAGACAACACATTCTTCAATAGCTCCAGGAACCCCTACTCCAGGGAAAGAATATCATCTGATCGGTTCTGGAGCTATCCGCAGCGAAGCTATTACTCCTGCGTTCTTTACAACCAAGGTCGCATCTTCCCATACAAGCGCCTTGACATTGAAGCAATAGCTGGTCTGCCCTGTCTGGAAGAGGCTCTGGATTGCTTCAAGGAGGTTGGATTGCTGCCGTTCCTCACCGACCAAGAGCATTGGAATGAAGAGTTGCTCCTCCAATTCTAGGCCACACTTCACATCCGCGGGTATAACAGAGATCCAAAGACTTGGGTCCTGGAGTGGATGACAGGAAATGTTCATCACGAAGCCAAAGCCTTTGATATCATTGAGCTCACTGGTTTGCCCACTCCTGGCGATCTCTACGAACATGGCTGTCAGCTTCATAGTGAAGCTGTTGAGAGCATCTTTCAGAAGACTGAACCTAACATGAGTCAGATGCTCAGTATGACGAAGCCATTGCCCCAAGATGCTGCATATCCCACAGAGTTCTTCGTTGAAGACCTAGAGTATCTGCCAAGGACTATCTATCATATCACAAGGCGAACTCTCTGGCCCATCAAAGGGCACTCTCCACATGCCAAGCTGGAAGGTGCAATGAAGACTTTGGTCTTCTATATTCTTCATGGAAAATGCTTCAATGCACAGGACTTCTTCATTCGCCAACTTGCTGCATCAGGCTCCGATCTGTTTGGCTTGAAGTTCTACGCCCCATGGGTAATGTGGCTGATCAAACTTCACTCCGCTATCTCATATGAGCCATCTGCTTGCAATCATCGGATCTTCTTGCCTGATGTGGATATGTCTATTGAAGCCATCTATCCTGAGCCTGCCAAGGAACCTCTAAGTCTTCAGAATGTAGAGCATCAAAGTTTTTCTCAGAACGTTGAAGGCATCGAAGCAGTAACTCGTGTGTATCCTTTGGCCGGCACTACACGAGCACCGCATCCTGCTCTCACTGAAGCCACTGATAGCACCATTGCCCAATGACCCAAGAAGCGCACTCGTGTTCTCAATGACCAAGAGCTTCTGGTGGCTCTTCATCAGAAACAAGATAGGCATCATGACTGGCTGAAGCATCAAATGCAAAGCCTCTTGGTGGATGTTAATCGCATTCGCAATCTTGCCACCAAGAATGCCTTTGTTGCTCATGAAACCTCTCGACGCACATGGAAAGGGCTGACGCTGATGTGTTCTGAAGATGATCTTCAAGAGGATGGCTTCTCTGAGCGCTTCAAGTTTGACTCCACACCTCCTCGAAGGGAAGTGCTACGACGAACTCCATCTCTTGAAGACTCTGAGTTCTCTTCCTCTGCTGCAACTGTGAATGCCAGAGTGATCGAAGATGAAGATGATGCTACTTCACCGCCACCTCCTTCAGCACGCGTTGACACTGCTCCAAGTTTTTCTGCACCGCCGAACACCACTGACGACCCTGCTGCTTCACCTACTCTTCATGGGAACGAGTAGATGCTCTATGTCTTCGAACCTTTTTGGTCCTTACTGACAAAAGGGGGAGAAGCATATGAGTTTGATAGTCTTCAAGCGGGTCCATATGGGCGGGTGCTTTACATTTTGCTTCGTGTTTACAACTCTCATTTTGAAACATTTGGTTCTTTGAGTTGTAACACTTAAACTCGATGGTCGTCTTCTACTTATTTGCCACCTTGTGATGCGACGATAAATTCCACATGTGCGACGATAAATTCGGCACTTAGATCATTTTGCAGACGTCCATTTTCCATTATGCATGTCATTACCTTCACATACTTTCACATGCATAGTGGATTGTCATCATAAGTTGAAGTGGATCTCCACAAGCACAACCTGCCATGTGCATTTGCATTCCAAAAGCAAATTACTTATATGCACATCTTCAGGGGGAGCCCTTGCAACTTATGAAGACAATTCCTTATCCTTTACAATTACACATATTATATTCCCCGTTGAAAGCTTCAACTAGTTTGTCATCAATCACCAAAAAGGGGGAGATTGTAAGTGCATCTAGTGCCACCCCTAGTTGGTTTTGGAGTATTGACGACAAACCTAGTTGATGGACTAATGTGTTTGTGAGAATTGCAGGATAACACAGGTAGAAGTCCCTCATTGATTCGGTTTTCCTACCAGAGATGACCCCTAAAAATGTATGAAGACATTGATGTCAAAGGTGGTATATGAAGATATTCACATTGAAGACACCGCATGCAGCCTATGGAGCTCGAAGACTTAGATCTTTAGTAGTTCTTTTTCTTCTGTGTTGAGTCATAGGAACCACCGTACTGTTAAGTGGGGTCCAAGAGAACCAGTCAGAATGACTGAAGTGATGCTTAAACAAAACCTATGTCTTCGAGTGAACACTATGAGAGCGAATCTTGTCCAGAGTCGGACAAGTCAGCTTTGCTTGTAGCCCAAGTAAAGTTGCCGTGTGAGTTTGAAATCTGACCGTTGGAACATGTGTCAGTTCCTTAGTGACCCAGGGTCATTTCGGACAAATCAGGTCGGGTTGCCTAGTGGCTATAAATAGCCCACCCCCAACAACCATAAACGGTTGGCTGCTCAGATTTAGAGTACGGCTTTTGTCGTTTGAGAGCAACCCACCTCGAAGCCTTTGAGAGAGAATTCCTTGCGAGGATAAAGCCCTAACCACACAGAGCCAAAGAGAATTAGGCATCACTTAAGTCTTCTTGTCTGTGTGATCTGAAGACTTATTACACTTGAGGACTGTGCATCCTCCAGCCGGTTAGGCGTCGCGTTCTGAGCATCCAAGAGACATTGTGGATCGCCGGTGAACGAAGTCTGTGAAGGTTTGGGAGTCTAACTTGAAGACTTACCAGAGTGATTGGGCGAGGTCGGTGTGACCTTAGCTCAAGGGGAATACGGTGAGGACTGGGTGTCCTGAGCTGCGTGTTCAGGACTGGGTGTCCGGGACTGTGTGTCCTCAGGTTTAAATACATAGCCGCCCTAACCAAACGTACAGTTGTCACAGCAACTGGAACTAGTCCAACACATCATTGTCTTCAACGAGTCACTGGTTTCAATCTTCCCTTCTCTTTACGTACTGTTACTCCTTGTGAAGTCATTGTATGATTGCACTATCGTTTATCTTCACTGAGTGACTGCTTGTTATGTTTGGCTTCATAATATCTTCCTACCTGATCCTTACTACATTGCAGCTATTTGTCATTGTGCTTTCACTCTATTGAATGCTTGACTATGGCTTGCCTAGTGTAGTCTACCTTCCGCTGCAGGGTAATAGGTTTATTTCTACTGTTTGTCTTCATAACTTCCATGTTGTGAAGACTTTTATAAAAATCGCCTATTCACCCCCCTCTAGTCGATATAATGCACTTTCATAGGGGCTTATAATTTCGCCTCCCAACCTTTTACCTCAAGGGTAATGTCAACAATAATACTTTATGATAACCTACATCCGAGTGGATATATATATCCGGATCTCTCCAATGCATAGAGCTTGCCAAAGTAAAGAGTATAAAAAGGAAAGGTGATGATCACCATGACTCTTGTAACGGTAGGAGATAAAAATAAAAGATAGGCCCTTCGCAGAGGGAAGCAGAGGTTGTCATGCGCTTTTATCGTTGGATGTATAAAGTCTTAGTGCAATAGAACGTCACTTTATATTGCCGCTTGTGAAAAGGACCTTTATTATGAAGTTCATCACTTTTATTTCTTCCATATCACAAGTTCATATAAATCTTATTTTCTTCACACTAATAGATCATACATATTTAGAGAGAGCAATTTTTATTGCTTGCACCAATGACAACTAATACGTCTCCAACGTATCTATAATTTTTTATTGCTCCATGCTATATTATCTACTTTTTTGTAAATTATTGGGCTTTATTATCCACTTTTATATTATTTTTGGGACTAACCTATTAACCGGAGGCCCAGCCCAGAATTGCTATATTTTTGTGCCTATTTTAGGGTTTCGAAGAAAAGGAATATCAAACGGAGTCCAAACGGAATGAAACCTTCGAGAACGTGATTTTCTCAACGAACAAGACCCAGGAGACTTGGACCTTACGTCAAGACACAAAAGAGGAAGCCACGAGGTAGGGGGTGCGCCTACCCCCCCAGGCGCGCCCTCCACCCTCGTGGGCCCCCTGTTGCTCCACCAACGTACTCCTTCCACCTATATATACCTACTTACCCCCAAACAATCAGATACGAAGCCAAAACCCTAATTCCACCGCTGCAACTTTCTGTATCCACGAGATCCCATCTTGGGGCCTGTTCCGGACCTCCGCCGGAGGGGGCATCGATCACGGAGGGCTTCTACATCAACACCATAGCCCCTCTGATGAAGTGTGAGTAGTTTACTTCAGACCTACGGGTCCATAGTTAGTAGCTACATGGTTTCTTCTCTCTTTTTGGATCTCAATACAATGTTCTCCCCCTCTCTTGTGAAGATCTATTCGATGTAATCTTCTTTTTGCGGTGTGTTTGTTGAGACCGATGAATTGTGGGTTTATGATCAAGTCTATCTATGAACAATATTTGAATCTTCTCTGAATTCTTTTATGTATGATTGGTTATCTTTGCAATACTCTTCGAATTATCAGTTTGGTTTGGCTTACTAGATTGATCTTTCTTGCAATGGGAGAAGTTCTTAGTTTTGGGTTCAATCTTACGGTGTCCTTTCCCAGTGACAGTAGGGGCAGCAAGGCACGTATTGTATTGTTGCCATCGAGGATAACAAGATGGGGTTTTCATCATATTGCATGAGTTTATCCCTGTACATCATGTCATCTTTCTTAAGGCGTTACTCTGTTTTCATTAACTTAATACTCTAGATGCATGCTGGATAGCGGTCGATGAGTGGAGTAATAGTAGTAGATGAAGGCAGGAGTTGGTCTACTTGTCTCGGACGTGATGCCTATATACATGATCATACCTAGATATTCTCATAACTATGCTCAATTCTATCAATTGCTCAACAGTAATTCATTCACCCTCCGTAGAATACTTATGCTCTTGAGAGAAGCCACTAGTGAAACCTATGCCCCCCGGGTCTATCTTCATCATATTAATCTTCCAACACTTAGTTATTTCCTTTTGCTTTTACTTTGCTTTTATTTTACTTTGCATATTTATCATAAAAACACCAAAAATATCATCTTCTCATATATATCCGATCTCACTCTCGTAAGTGGCCATGTAGGGATTGACAACCCCTTAACGCGTTGGTTGCGAGGATTTACTTGTTTTGTGCCGGTACGAGAGACTCGCGCGTAGCCTCCTACTGGATTGATACCTTGGTTCTCAAAAACTAAGGGAAATACTTACGCTACTTTGCTACATCATCCCTTCCTCTTCGGGGAAAACCAACGCAGTGCTCAAGAGGTAGCAAGAAGGATTTCTGGCGCCGTTGGCAGGGAGGTCTACGCAGAAGTCAATATACCAAGTACCCATCACATACCCTTATCTCCCGCATTACATTATTTGCCATTTGCCTCTCGTTTTCCTCTCCCCCACTTCACCCTTGCCGTTTTATTCGTCCTCTCTCTCTATCCTCCCTCTCTTTCTCTATTTGCCTCTTTTTTCCTGCTTGCTTTTTTTTTCTTGTGTGTTCGTTTGCTTGCTTGTCACGATGGCTCAAGATAACACTAAATTGTGTGAATTTACCAATACCAACAACAATGATTTTATTAGCACTCTGATTGCTCCTCTTACCGATGCTGAATCTTGTGAGATTAATACTGCTTTGCTGAATCTTGTCATGAAAGATCCGTTTTCCGGCCTTCCTAGTGAAGATGCCGCTACCCATCTTAATAGCTTCGTTGATTTATTTGATATGAAAAAGAAGAAAGATGTGGATAATGATATTGTTAAATTGAAGCTATTTCCTTTTTCGCTTAGAGATCGTGCTAAAGCTTGGTTTTCGTCTTTGCCTAAAAATAGTATTGATTCATGGAATAAGTGCAAAGATGCTTTTATCTCTAAGTATTTTCCTCCTGCTAAGATCATCTCTCTTAGAAACGATATTATGAATTTTATGCAACTTGATCATGAACATGTTGCACAAGCTTGGGAGAGAATGAAATTAATGATATGTAATTGCCCTACTCATGGTTTGAATTTGTGGATGATTATTCAAAAATTTTATGCGGATTGAATTTTGCTTCTAGAAATCTTTTAGATTCGGCCGCGGGAGGCACTTTTATGGAAATCACTTTAGGAGAAGCTACTAAACTCCTAGATAATATTATGGTTAATTATTCTCAATGGCATACTGAAAGATCTACTAATAAAAAGGTGCATGCGATAGAAGAAATTAATGTTTTGAGTGGAAAGATGGATGAACTTATGCAATTATTTGCTAATAAGAGTGTTTCTTCTGATCCTAATGATATGCCCTTGTCTACTTTGATTGAGAATAATAATTAATCTATGGATGTGAATTTTGTTGGTAGGAACAATTTTGGTCACAACGCGTATAGAGGAAATTTCAATCCTAGGCCTTATCCTAGTAATCCCTCTAATAATTATGGTAATTCCTACAACAATTCTTATGGAAATTATAATAAGATGCCCTCTGATTTTGAAACTAATCTATACCTATACTAATTACAGACTCCCAAGTAATTACCACGTTAATTAGAATTTACTAGCCGTTCATCTGAATTATTACGGTACAGATCCACCCACATAATTATTCCAGTTAAGGAAGAGACTTGGTCTCCTATCTCACGTGGATGTGAATCGTCCTCGTCCTCCCCTTGGTCTCTCTTACTCTAAGGGAAAAAATCTGAGCGACATCTCCTTCTATATTGAGACGGAGGTCCTCCCTGGGTCTCTCTCTTTTTCCCTCGAGAGCAAAATCTGAGCATGATTGCCTCCTAAATTTGGCGACCAAAGGTGAAACCGGAAACCAAGTCTCTGATTTAATCTGGCAGTGCATGATGGAGGAGCCGCTTCTACCTCCACATGGCCACTTGGGTCTCGGCCTCGTCATCTAGGCTTTGCAGCTCTGCGGATCCACTAAACCAAGTAGTGTTTGCGCCATCCATGTCCGATTCATGCAGCCTTCATCTGTAGAGTTGGCTGGAACCATGCATGTACTCTGCTCTGAATCAGTTGCACTAATTCTCAGGTAGGCAACGTGATATTTCCATGTGTTGATTCAATCTGGAAAGGTCAAGATCATAAATTCTTTTAGTGATGAATTGATGATCGATGGAATTTAATTACATGAGTATTGATCGCCCAGACCTTTTTAGGGACATTCTTGGATTTCAATTTGACATGAAATCAATTTTGTTTCTATGTGGTACTGACGTACTGTCATTGCTAGCATTGTTGATCTCCGGAAGCATCGTCCACGGTAGAACGGATCTCCGTCAGCGTCGGCACCCTCCATGGAACATTGTCATGCTAGCCACTTCATGCTCAGCATCCTCTCCACCATGGCATCTGGTTTGGCCGCAGGAACTAAATGGTATTCCATCACCCGGTTTAGACTAAAATCCTCTATTTTTGTGTTGTTTCAGTCAACTATGTATTCCTGTATTGTACCGCTGGGCTCTAGATTGAAGTCGGCTGAGTTATTGGTTCGGTCTGAAGATGTGTTTGTGTTAGACAATAGTTACATGCAAACTAAGTTCTCTACTGTAGGAGGATAGGAGGATTTTTTCTACTATACTGATAGATTGATGGCAGCACCTCAAGCACGTAACCATGGGAATGCATTATTTTATCCTCATACCTTGCTTTTCTCTAGCAAAATATTTTTGTTATTTCCTTACACTACATTATTTTTTCACCTTTCCTTTATTTATTCGTACAAATGGTAATCAGTCTTTGTTTACCTAACCTGAATGTTGTTCTGACCATAAATATGTCCAAAGATTAGGGTAAGAATGAAGCCAATAACTGTTGAATGTATCCAGATGTAGCTGTTTTAACCAACAAAAGTTAGTCCAAAAGGTCAATAAAATTATTCCTTTGACCTATCTACAGAAGTGTATCGATCCATTAAGTTTCCTTGAGATACATGACATATGTCACAAGTAGCACGTGAAGAGAATAATCAGTTCAGTAACTTTCAGTTAGGATGCCTGCAACATTGGGATTCATAAACAACGTTTTACCTGTTTCCATACATTGGTATACGATGCAGTGCCCTCTCTGAAGACACCCAGAACCTCTTCATTGGCTACCCTACAGCTGCTGCAATTTGGCAATGTCTCGCCATCTCCCCCTTTACCATGGTTCCAACACCTGTAGACAATCCC
This sequence comes from Triticum dicoccoides, assembly GCF_002162155.2. Lineage (NCBI taxonomy): Eukaryota > Viridiplantae > Streptophyta > Magnoliopsida > Poales > Poaceae > Triticum > Triticum dicoccoides. The sequence continues at coordinate 635,173,118 of NC_041392.1, read as the reverse complement.
CACTCCGGTACAACTTCATTCTTTAGTCTGGCCTGAGATTCTACAACCTATACTTCGGAAAATTTGGGAAGCAGAAAATGCAGCTGCATTTAGGAGCGAAAGTCATAGCCCATATGTAGTTATTAGTAGATTATGTAGGGACTTTGAGCTCTAGACTGGCGATAAAATAACCGCCTGCCTTGGCGTGATTGTCTCTCTTCACGCATCTTTGTGACCCTGTAAACTCTCTGTAACACCTTGGTCGTTGGGCCATTTTTAGTAAACTCTCTGTAACACCTAAGGAGATGCACCTCACTACCTATTGCTACACAAACTAAAGGTAACAACCTCAATTTTTTATGAAGGGAGGCTAGATTCACATGGCTTTTATTATTATTCAATATATATGTAGAAGCGTTTCACTTCTTAGACCATTGGTACTTATACCAAAACAAGAGACCTTTCATATATAACCTTCTAATGGCAATTCATGTACAAGTTTTGTATGTACAATCCTCTAATTAATGTGCTCCAAGAAAACTCGCTTATGCAAGTTACATCTCTATCTATTGGGAATTGGTTGCTTCAATAATTCTTTTGAGTTTGTATTCATGTTGTGCTGATGGTAGTGTTTACAGCAGAGTATCAATGGTAAAGGGATCATTTGTTCCTAACTAAAATCCTGTAGAACTCCATAGATGCTTCTTTTATCCTGTCTGACTAATTAATTTTTACTATACAACTTGATCCTTAGTCTAATGGCTACTGATGTAGTGAAGCAGGGGCGCTCGCTTGGTCGGCTGGTTTTATTCATACGAGTAACCAGCATACTGTGATAGCAGATAGAGGGTGACGCAATTCTTCGACTGCAATAATTTTACTTCATCATGCACGATGCAAACACCTTCATATGTATGTGCTAATGTCTAGAGTTGATGCTACTGTAATGCCGACGGCCATGAAAGGTCACTGATTTAATCTTGGTGTTACAATATACTGTTCATGGTTTATGTAAATAGCATGGAGGCAATCATGAAATTATACATCTCTTTATAAGAAAATAAAATTGTTGATCTTTTATGTTAGTTTTTTTGCATTTTATTGAGGTTAATCCGTGGTATATCATGTCACTGCAAGATGGTATGTGATTTTTTTCATGTCTCTATCTACATGCTAATAACAATAATTCAAGCCGTCTGCACATTGCACAATCAAATTCCCACATTAACTGAATCATCTATGAATACTTTTTTGGTGGATCTTAATTTGAATGGACCTAGAGTAAATCATTTCATTTTAAAGTCTGGATGACTTAGTTCTAATGGCAATTCATGTACAGGTTTTGTATGTGCAATCCTCTAATTAATGCGCTCCAAGAAAAATCAGTTATGCAAGGTACAACTCTATCTATTGGGAATTGGTTGCTTCACTAATTCTTTTGAGTTTCTATTCATGTTGTGCTGATGGTAGTGTTTACAGCAGAGTATCAATGGTAACGGGATCGTTTATTCCTAACTGAAATCCTGTAGCACTCCATAGATGCTTCTTTTATCCTGTCTGACTAATTAATTTTTACTATGCACCTTGATCCTTAGTTTAATGGCTACTAGTGTAGTGAAGCAGGGGCGCTCGCTTGGTCGGCTGGTTTTATTCATACGAGTAACCAACATACTGTGATAGTAGATAGAGGGTGATACAATTCTCCGACTGCAATAGTTTTTCTTCATCATGCACGATGCAAACACCTTCATATGTATGTGCTAATGGCTACAGTTGATGCCACTGTAATGCCGACGGCCCATGAAAGGTCACTGATTTAATCTTGGTGTTACAATATACTGTTCATGGTTTATGTAAATAGCATGGAGGCAATCATGAAATTATACATCTCTTTATAAGAAAATAAAATTGTTGATCTTTTATGTTAGTTTTTTTGCATTTTATTGAGGTTAATCCGTGGTATATCATGTCACTGCAAGATGGTATGTGATTTTTTTCATGTCTCTATCTACATGCTAATAACAATAATTCAAGCCGTCTGCACATTGCACAATCAAATTCCCACATTAACTGAATCATCTATGAATACTTTTTTGGTGGATCTTAATTTGAATGGACCTAGAGTAAATCATTTCATTTTAAAGTCTGGATGACTTAGTTCTAATGGCAATTCATGTACAGGTTTTGTATGTGCAATCCTCTAATTAATGCGCTCCAAGAAAAATCAGTTATGCAAGGTACAACTCTATCTATTGGGAATTGGTTGCTTCACTAATTCTTTTGAGTTTCTATTCATGTTGTGCTGATGGTAGTGTTTACAGCAGAGTATCAATGGTAACGGGATCGTTTATTCCTAACTGAAATCCTGTAGCACTCCATAGATGCTTCTTTTATCCTGTCTGACTAATTAATTTTTACTATGCACCTTGATCCTTAGTTTAATGGCTACTAGTGTAGTGAAGCAGGGGCGCTCGCTTGGTCGGCTGGTTTTATTCATACGAGTAACCAACATACTGTGATAGCAGATAGAGGGTGATACAATTCTCCGACTGCAATAGTTTTTCTTCATCATGCACGATGCAAACACCTTCATATGTATGTGCTAATGGCTACAGTTGATGCCACTGTAATGCCGACAGCCTATAAAAGGTCACTGATTTAATCTTCGTGTTACAATATATTGTTCATGGTTTATGTAAATAGCATGGAGGCAATCATGAAATTGCACATCTCTTTATAAGAAAATAAAATTGTTCATCTTTTTGTTAGTTTTTTTTGCATTTTATTGAGGTTAATCCGTGTTATATCATGTCACTGCAAGATGGTATGTGATTTTTTTTCATGTCTCTATCTACATGCTAATAACAATAATTCAAGCCGTCTGCACATTACACAATCAACTTCCCACATTAACTGAATCATCTATTAATACTTTTTTGGTGGATCTTAATTTGAATGGACCTAGAGTAAATCATTTCATTTTAAAGTCTGGATGACTTAGTTTTTAATCTGTGAATTTTCTATGTACTTCTTAACTCTCAACCACGGTAATATATTTGGCTAGTTTTATAATGGCTACCGATGTAGTAAAGCAGGGGTGCTTGCTTGGTCGGCTGGTTTTATTAATACGAGTAACGAGCATACTGCGATAGCAGATAAAGGGTGACGCAATTCTCTGACTGCAATAATTTTACTTCATCACGCACGATGAAAACACCTTGATATGTATGTGCTAATGGCTAGAGTTGATGCCACTGTAATGCCGACATCCTATGAAAGTTCACAGATTTAATCTTGGTGTTACAATATACTGTTTCCATATACGCACGGCTAAACTATTACTCTGTCACACTCATGTGAGAAACTAACAATGCTTGACCAGCTAGAAAAAGTATTTGACCTGACTCTTGATCTACATCATTTTCTTGGTAAATAATCCTGCTCTTTACTTACTATGGTGCTACCTCTTTTTCCCAAAATATATATTGGAGTGTATAATAATGTGTTAATAACATGGTTTTTTCCTGTCCACATTTATCTTCCCATAATCAGTGGTTATTTATGCTTTGGTTTGTTCATTTGTTCTACTTTAAGCGCAATCTCATTGAATCACATGCGCATATGCAGCATGTATTATTGAGGCTAAGTCTGACACCTCATGATTTTCAACTTTGGCCTGACCACACATGTATAAAGGTGGAGATCCGGTTGTGTGGAGTCCCTATGAAGAGAGGGTTCTCATAATTTAAAACATCAGAAATTTGAAATTACAAAAGCCTAAAATATTGAGATCCAATTTGTGTTAATACATCTTTTCAAATGGTGCTCCTTATTTTGTATTCTGTCATATTATCTATCTTTTCAAATATTTATATCCAATTTGTGTTAATACATCTTTTCAAAAGTTTCCATCATGCTAAAAGCAGTTTGGTTTTGAAACAAAGTTGTATTCTCACAAGAAAATTATGCAGTTCCCTAAATACAATAGTTATCAAGATCATTCATGTAAGGTTGGTATCACAACATTATTGATTATATTTCCATGAAATTAGGTATTTGGTTTTCCCATCTATAAATAGTTTTTTGCCCATCGAACATGCACATGAAAACAATTTCATACAATTGAATAAGAATGAAGGCATTATAACCCCCCTCCCTCCAAAAAATTGAAGGCGTTTAGCTAACTTGCAGTAATAATATTACAATTTCATTTCGAATTTATACTAGCCCGTGCAAATGCATGGGTTGGCGACTAGTATTAAATAATTTATTACTTCGCAAAAAAAATTCAATGATATGATTGAAGAAAAATTGCTTAAGATTGATGAGTTGGCTAGGAACGTTGATAGGATTTATCTTGATGTTGATTCTTTGAAACTTAGATCTATTCCACCTAAGGATGATATCAATGAGTCTCTCAAAGCCATGAGAATTTCCATTGATGAGTGTAAAGAAAGAACCGCTAGGATGCGTGCTAAGAAAGATGCCTTTATAAGAGCGTGTTCTTCTAGTTCCTATGAAAATAAAGATGAAGATCTAAAAGTTATTGATGTGTCCCCTATTAAATCTTTGTTTTGCAATATGAATCTTGATAATGATGGGACTGAATATGACCCACCTTTACCTAGATGGCGTTCCAAGAATTCGGAGTTTTTAGATCTTGATGCTAAAATTGATAAAAGTGGGATTGAAGAAATTAAAACCCTAGATGTAGCTAAACCTACTATTTTGGATTTCAAGGAATTTAATTATGAAAATTGCTCTTTGATTGATTGTATTTCCTTGTTGCAATCCGTGCTAAATTCTGCTCACGCTTATAGTCAAAATAAAGCATTTACTAAACATGTCGTTGATGCCTTGATGCAATCTTATGAAGAAAAACTTGAATTGGAAGTTTCTATCCCTAGAAAACTTTATGATGAGTGGAAACCAACTATTAAAATTAAAATTAAAGATCATGAATGCTATGCTTTATGTGATTTGGGTGCTAGTGTTTCCATGATTCCAAAAACTTGTGTGATTTGTTATGTTTCCGTGATTTTGATGATTGCTCTCTAAACTTGCACCTTGCGGATTCCACTATTAAGAAACCTATGGGAAGAATTAATTATGTTCTTATTGTTACAAATAGGAATTATGTGCCCGTAGATCTTATTGTTCTTGACATAGATTGCAATCCTTCATGTCGTATTATTCTTGGTAGACCTTTCCTTAGAACGATTGGTGCAATTATTGATATGAAGGAAGGAAATATTAGATTCCAATTTCCGTTAATGAAAGGCATGGAACACTTCCCTAGAAATAAAATTAAATTACATTATGAATCTATTATGAGAGCCACTTATGGATTGCCTACCAAAGATGCCAATACCTAGATCTACCCTTGCTTGTTATGCCTAGCTAGGGGCGTTAAACGATAGCGCTTGTTGGGAGGCAACCTAATTTTATTTTTATTACTTGATTTTTTCTCCTGTTTAGTAATAAATAATTTATCTATCCTCTGTTTTGGTTGTGTTTTTTGTGTTTAATTAGTTTTTGTGCCAAGTAGAACCGTTGGGGAGACTTGGGGAAAGTCTTGTTAAACTTGCTGTAAAAAACAGAAACTTTAGCGCTCACGAGAACTGCTGTCATTTTTATTTGGAAAGTAATATTTAGTATATTATTTTAGAAGATGATTAATAGATAATTTCCTCACTTCCACCAATTTATTTTAGAATTTTTGGGGTTCCAGATCTCGCACTAGCTACAGATTACTACAGAATGTTCTGTTTTTGACAGTTTCTGTTTTTTGTGTGATGTTTGCTTATTTTGATGAATCTATGGCTAGTAAAATAGTTTATAAACCATAGAGAAGTTGGAATACAGTAGGTTTAACACCAAGATAAATAAAGAATGAGTTCATTGCAGTACCTTGAAGTGGTATTTTGTTTTCTTTCGCTAATAGAGCTCACGTGATTTTCTACTTTGAGTTTTGTGTTGTGAAGTTTTCAAGTTTTGGGTAAAGATTTGATGGATTATGGAACAAGGGGTGTCAAGATCCTAATCTCGGGGATACCCATGGCACCCCCAAGATAATATAAGGACACCTAAAAGCCAAAGCTTGGGGATGCCCCGTAAGGCATCCCCTCTTTCGTCTACTTCTATCGGTAACTTTACTTGGAGCTATATTTTTATTCACCACATGATATGTGTTTTGCTTGGAGCGTCTTGTATGATTTGAGTCTTTTATTTTTAGTTTACCACAATCATCCTTCCTGTACACACCTTTTGAGAGAGCCATACATGATTTGTAATTTGTTAGAATACTCTATGTGCTTCACTTATATATTTTGAGTTAAATAGTTTTGCTCTAGTACCTCACTTATATATTTTAGAGCACTGTGGTGGATTTGTTTTATAGAAACTATTGATCTCTCATGCTTCACTTAGATTATTTTTAGTCTTAATATCATGGTAATTTTCTTAAAATCCTAATATGCTAGGTATTCAAGAATAATAAAATTCTCTTATGAGTGTGTTGAATACTATGAGAAGTTTGATACTTGATAATTGTTTTGAGATAAGGAGATGGTGATATTAGAGTCATGCTAGTTGAGTAGTTGTGAATTTGAGAAATACTTGTGTTAAAGCATGTGATTCCCGTAGCATGCACGTATGGTGAACCGTTATGTGATGAAGTCGGAGCATGATTTATTTATTGATTGTCTTCCTTATGAGTGGCGGTCGGGGACGAGCGATGGTCTTTTCCTACCAATATATCCCGCTAGGAGCATGCGCGTAATACTTTGCTTTGATAACTTGTAGATTTTCGCAATAAGTATATGAGTTCTTTACGACTAATGTTGAGTCCATGGATCATACACACTCTCACCCTTCCACCATTGCTAGCCTCTATAATACCACGCACCTTTAGCCGGTATCATACACCCACCATATACCTTCCTCAAAACAGCCACCATACCTACCTATCATGGCATTTCCATAGCCATTCCGAGATATATTGCCATGCAACTTTCCACCGTTCGGTTATTATAACACGCTTCATCATTGTCATATTGCTTTGCATGATCATGTAGTTGACATCGTATTTGTGGCAAAGCCACCGTTCATAATTCTTTCATACTTGTCACTCATGAATCATTGCATATCCCGGTACACCGCCGGAGGCATTCATATAGAGTCATATCTTGTTCTAAGTATCGAGTTGTAATTCTTGAGTCGCAAGAAAATAAAAGTGTGATGATCATCATTATTAGAGCATTGTCCCAGTGAGGAAAGGATGATGGAGACTATGATTCCCCCACAAGTCGGGATGAGACTCCGGACGAAAAAAAAGGAAAAGACGCCATAAAAAAAGAGAAAAGGCCCAAATAAAAAATGAGAGAAAAAGAGAGAAGGGACAATGCTACTATCCTTTTACCACACTTGTGCTTCAAAGTAGCACTATGATCTTCCTGATAGAGAGTCTCCTATGTTGTCACTTTCATATACTAGTGGGAATTTTTCATTATAGAACTTGGCTTGTATATTCCAATGATGGGCTCTCTCAAATTGCCCTAGGTCTTCGTGAGCAAGCGAGTTGGATGCACACCCACTTAGTTTCTTTTTGAGCTTTCACATACTTATAGCTCTAGTGCATCTGTTGCATGGCAATCCCTACTCATTCACATTGATATATATTGATGGGCATCTCCATAGCCGGTTGATACACCTAGTTGATGTGAGACTATCTTCTCCCTTTTTGTCTTCTCCACAACCACCACTCTATTCCACCTATAGTGCTATGTCCATGGCTCACGCTCATGTATTGCGTGAAGATTGAAAAAGTTTTGAGAATGTCAAAAGTATGAAACAATTGTTTGGCTTATCATCGGGGTTGTGCATGATTTAAATACTTTGTGTGGTGAAGATAGATCATAGCCAGACTATATGATTTTGTACGGATAACTTTCTTTAGCCATGTTATTTTGAGAAGACATAATTTCTTAGTTAGTATGCTTGAAGTATTATTATTTTTATGTCAATATGAACTTTTGTCTTGAATCTTTCGGATCTGAATATTCATGCCACAATTAAGAAGAATTACATTAAAATTATGCCAAGTAGCACTCCCCATCAAAAATTCTGTTTTTACTCCCTCCGTTCCTTGATATAAGGTGTATAGATTTTTGAGAAAAAGTCCAAAATATAAAGTGTATTGCGTTGCACCACTTGTTTGGATAATTTTTTAGGGATTTGATTACATTTCCTTATATCATGCAAGCTCCTCTATTTTCTCATATCAATTAGTCATGTGTAATCTCACACAAAACTTGTGAAGTTTTCCCTCCACATGTGTTCTTTAATTTCCGTGCCAAAAACTATACACCCTATATCTAGGAACGGAGGGAGTATCATTTACCTACTCAAGGACGAGCGGGAATTAAGCTTGGGGATGCTTGATACGTCTCCAACGTATCTATAATTTTTTTACTGCTCCATGCTATATTATCTACTATTTTGGACATTATTGGGCTTTATTATCCACTTTTATATTATTTTTGGGACTAACCTATTAACCGGAGGCCCAGCCCAGAATTGCTATTTTTTGCCTATTTTAGGGTTTCGAAGAAAAGGAATATCAAACGGAGTCCAAACGGAACGAAACCTTCGGGAACGTGATTTTCTCAACGAACAAGACCCAGGAGACTTGGACCCTACGTCAAGACACAAAATAGGAAGCCATGAGGTAGGGGGGCGCGCCTACCCCCCTCCCCCCAGGCGCGCCCTCCACCCTTGTGGGCCCCCTGTTGCTCTATCGACGTACTCCTTCCTCCTATATATACGTGTGTACCCCCCAAACGATCAGATACGGAGCCAAAACCCTAATTCCACCGCCGCAACTTTATGTATCCACGAGATCCCATCTTGGGGCCTATTCCAGAGCTCCGCCGGAGGGGGCATCGATCACGGAGGGCTGCTACATCAACACCGTAGCCCCTCCGATGAAGTGTGAGTAGTTTACTTCAGACCTACAGGTCCATAGTTAGTAGCTAGATGGCTTCTTCTCTCTTTTTGGATCTCAATACAATGTTCTTCCCCTCTCTTGTGGAGATCTATTCGATGTAATCTTCTTTTTGCGGTGTGTTTGTTGAGACCGGTGAATTGTGGGTTTATGATCAAGTCTATCCATGAAAAATATTTGAATCTTCTCTGAATTCTTTCATGTATGATTGGTTATCTTTGCAAGTCTCTTTGAAATATCAGTTTGTTTTGGCCTACTAGATTGATCTTTCTTGCAATGGGAGAAGTGCTTAGCTTTGGGTTCAATCTTGTGGTGTCCTTTCCCAGTGACAGTAGGGGCAGCAAGCCACGTATTGTATTGTTGCCATCGAGGATAACAAGATGGGGTTTTCATCATATTGCATGAGTTTATCCATCTACATCATGTCATCTTGCTTAAGGCGTTACTCTGTTTTCATTAACTTAATACTCTAGATGCATGCTGGATAGCGGTTGATGAGTGGAGTAATAGTAGTAGATGCAGGCAGGAGTCAGTATACTTGTCTCGAACGTGATGCCTATATACATGATCATACCTAGATATTCTCATAACTATGGTCAATTCTATCAATTGCTCAACAGTAATTCGTTCATCCACCGTAGAATACTTATGCTCTCGAGAGAAGCCACTAGTGAAACCTATGGCCCCCGGGTCTATCTTCATCATATTAATCTTCCAACACTTAGTTATTTCCTTTTGCTTTTACTTTGCTTTTATTTTACTTTTCATCTTTATCATAAAAATACCAAAAATATTATCTTATCATATCTATTAGATCCGACTCTCATAAGTGGCCGTGTAGGGATTGGCAACCCCTTAACGCGTTGGTTGCGAGGATTTATTTGTTTTGTGCAGGTACGAGGGACTCGCGCGTAGCCTCCTATTGGATTGATACCTTGGTTCTCAAAAACTGAGGGAAATACTTACGCTACTTTGCTGCATCATCCCTTCCTCTTCGGGGTAAACGAACGCAGTGCTGAAGAGGTAGCAACAACTTACTTGAAGGATCTTACTCAATCCATAGGTAGGTATGGTGGACTCTCATGGCAAAACTGGGTTCATGGATGTTTGGAAGCACAAGTAGTATCTCTACTTGGTGCAAAGAATTTGGCTAGGATGAGAGGGAAAGGCAAGCTCAACATGTTGGATGATCCAAAAAAATATAACTTCTATTCGGATATAAGAAAACATAACTCATTATGTTGTCTTCCTTGTCCAACATCAACTTTTTAGCATGGAATATTTTAATGAGTGCTCACAATTACAAAAGATGTCTACACTACTAGGAAAAGGCATGCTAGTGGCGCACCGGATTTGCCTTCTAATGGCGCACTACCGGTGCGCCACTGGCATCACGCCATTAGAATTAAATTCTAATGGCGCACCACCGGTGCGCCATTAGTATCTGGTGTTCTAATGGCGCACCACGTAGTGCGCCATTAGTATAGCCTACAGTGCGCCATTAGAATGCCTCCCAGGGGGCCATATGTACCCATGTGCTTTGGCATTCTAATGGCACACCAGCAGTTAATGCGCCATTAGTGTGATGATCACAGTGCGCCATTAGTGTCTTGTGTGGTGCGCCATTAGTATGAATATTAGGTTTTTTTTTGCTTTTCTGATTTTTGCACAGGTTACAAAATATATTATTGGACAGAATATAGACAGCAGCACACAGCAACACCAGATTCATTGAATAGAATAGAAGATTAGTCTCCGAATACAATTCATCATATTAGTCTCCGAATTCAAAAGACCGAACAAAGATAAAACATTACAAGTCTCAAGACCGCGAGTATCGAGTTTGCCTTCACATTACAAGTCGATATCGATCATCTAAACTACCATCACATAGAAGAGAGTTGTGGTCATCATGATGAGCATCATCGCGATCAGCTGGTCTTCATCCGGTTCCTCCAACGCTCCCTCCTCTCTCCCTCTAGATAGCGGGCGTATCTACATTCGGCCTCCGCCCTAGTGGTGTACCCTTTGTAACTGTTACCGCTGAAACGGTGAACCTGTCTTTGACACTCCTCCCAGTCATCATAGACTCCGGGAACCTTACCCTTGTACATGACATACGACGGCATCTCTATGCACAAGCCAAACAACAGACAATACATAAGCAATATGTAAGTATGCAACAAAAGGATCAGAAGAGAAAAGCAAGACATTAATAGCACGATTCATGGTCTTACTAATAAATAGCATCGATTACATCTTAGTTGAACGACTGTCCAAACCAAAGAGACATACGAATTCATTAAAGTATAATTACAACATGATCCAATCAATGTTTCAGAACTACACATCACTACTTTCGACTCGACTCATCGGACAGGAACGTGGATGAAGCCGCCGTCTGTCGTGATGGTCATGAAATCGCGATCGTTGTCACCCTGCATTTTTAGCATTTCATCTATCTCACTGTTGGACGGTTGATATCTGAGGAAGAAATGCCCCGAGGTATGAAGGACATCTTGATGGATGATGTCCGCAAACTCCGACTGGATGCGAAAGAATTCTTGTCTGAGGTCCGCGTCCTGGACTGCCAACAAGCTCGTGGCCCAATCTTTGAGATTATCTGGTAGCAGAAGTTGATGATGGTCCCTTACGATTGCCCGCATGTGATGGAGGGCGTAGTAGGCATCCTTCTGACCACCAGGCGGCTGCTTGACACAGCAGAACTTCGTATTGTGTGAGAACATGTGCTTGCCATACTTACGAATTGCCCTGGTGAAGGTGCCTCCAGATTTGGCGTAGGCGGGGAGAACATCATCAAGAACTTTCTTGACATTTGTGTAGTCTATCTTGGAGTTACGGTTCGGGTCTAAATACGTGGCCATGGAATATTTCGGGCTTAAGAGGATGAGTGTGCAATGTGTGTCATTGCACAGAACACGGAATGTTAGAAAAAAAAGAACAATCGAAATCTAAGAAATCATATGTTACGGGGCGGTTAAGGGATGACTTACTCGGGAAAGTAAGCCACAAGGAAGTTATCCTTATCTGGGTTTGCCAGAATGACGCCTTTGAGGTGTGAACTCGCAACTTGGCGGTCCCCAGCGCTGCTCAAGTGCTTGGCACGCATGTAGAAGGGGTCGACTATCACGATGTCCGAGGTCTTGTCTCTAATGATCCGCATCTCCATACTTAGTGAAAACAGCCGTACGAAGGTGTAGTGCAGCGGATGAAGGTTAAACATAGCAAAGATGTCATCAAACCGCAGGACGATCGTACCCCCGATGTCGCCATCCACAAAGCCCTTGCCCTCTGGCACCTTGGCTACGAAAACTGGGTATGCCACATCCTTCTCTCTGAGACGCCGCTTCTCCAAAGAAAGAACATTGTCGTGCAGACTCCGCATAGCACCGGTTGCAGCATTCAGCATATTTGGCGGTAGCATCGCCCTACCCGCCACATGCACCCTCCTCGAGATATCCTTAGGTGAAGGTGGCCCGTCCTGAGCACGGATCGAACTTGGTGCCGGCTGGCTCGCACCGGCGCCCTTGTTAGTCTTTCGTTTCCGTCCCTTCTTCTTGATCTCCTGTAATGGGACCGAGTTCTGCTCACAGACCGCCTTCTTGAGCATGTTGGGGCTGATAATATTTCGCACCTCAGCTATCTGAGGCTCGGTGAAGGCGGGAGCTGGAGGCGTGTCCTGAGAACTGAGCGCCAGACGACGCCTGTTGCAAGTGGATTTCTCCGCCGTACTAGCTAGATCGCGGTCGTCTTGGTTGGGTTCTTGAGAAAGAGGCCCGCAGAACTCGTCAGCGTACCCATGTTCGGCAAAGTACTTATCAACTTTGGTAAATGTACTGTCGTCATTGTCGTCGCCGTCCGGATCCTCTGCCATAGGGCTGTCCGAATCTTGTGCCATAGGGATGTCCGGCAGGTCCGGTAGCGTTGCGGCGTTCTTGCCATGGCTTGGCGCCGGCATGACTGGCGATCTTGTCTGTGGGGTGGTGTCCCCCGCCCCCAAACGAAGCAGGGGCCAGTTTACGCAGGTGTTGAGGGTCATCTCATCTTCTTCGTCGGCCCCAGCGGGTCGAATCGGAGGTAACAACTTGTCGCAGCCCGGCAGCACCCGAACCACTTCAACCCCATACATTATGTGTGGCATCGGATTACCGTGGAACATGGGGTTGCCCGGTTGAACGATTCTGCCCTTGGCAACATCAACCAACTCGGCGCCCACGAAGTGCAGAAGAGTGCAAGGAACGTCGGCGGTGCCCTGCGAAAACATGTACAGGGCATCAGGGATGCCCAGTCAAAGGCAAGGAGATGAAGTCATCGGCCGAGAGGCTTAGTTACCGTGATGCCGTCGAGCTCGACTAATGTCGAGGCACCGCCAACGGCGGGCGTGCAACTGACGGAGGGGGCGCTTGCTGGTGAGGTGCCGGCCGGTGTACACCCGGGTGCATTAAGCTCCAATGCCCGTGTCGGCGCCGGAGACATGAATACCGCCTCCGCTGGAGACACCAATAGCGCCGCCGCCGGAGACACCAATGGCGCCGCCACCGGAGACACCAATGGAGCCGCCGGAGACACCAATGGAGCCGCCTGCGCGCTGTGCGAGTTGCTGGCCGTGAAGCTGGGAACAGGGGGAGGCCCCTGTTGGCCGCCCGCAATCCACGTCGTCAGCCCATGAATCAACGTAGGCACGATGGCGTTGAGCGTCGTTCCAAGTTGTTGTTGCACTTGCTCTTGGACAAGCTCCGAAATCTGCGCCACTTGTGCCTTGAGTTCTTCAACCTCGCGCGTTTGGCTTTCCGAGCTGGTCTTTTTCTCCTTCCGCACACCAGCGGTATAGTATGACCCCCATTTTGTGGACAAGCCTTTGCCGGCCACACGACCAGCTGACGTCGGCTTAGTGAGCTTATCCTTGTTTTTCGTTACGTTCAACGCCCTATTTAAAGGGGTGTCGAAAGGGGAGCTCTTAGACGACCCGGCACTACTGCTTTCAGTGTCCTGCGAAAGGAACGTGAACCATTTAGAAATATTGGCGATTAATTAGAGTGCAACCATATGGAGCTAATGACGCGGGGGTGTATTCCTTACCAGAAGAAGCTCAAGCGCCCTGGTCTTCGGATCCGTGGTAAGCTCCTTTGTTATCGGGTCCTCCTTGTACCGGGCCCTGACATAGTTCCTGGTCTGCTTGTCACCGCTGTATTTCTTGAAGCGGGGCGGTAGGCCTTGCTCGGCATGCTCCGCGTCCTCCTTGTCCCATATAGGCTCCGCCACTCTGTAACCACCGGGACCGAGTTTGTGTTCCCCTAAGTTCAACTCCCGCATTTCTTTCCCCCACTGACTTGATTCGGAGGTTGCACTGCTCTCGCACTTGATCTTGAACTCCTTGTACTCATCTTCGCTCATTAAAGGATATTTCGCCTTGATCTTCTCATAACTATCACCTTTATCAATCATTCTCTTCACCACGCTTTTCCAAGTAGACAGGGCCGTGCTCATCTTCGTGAGGGCGGCACTGTTCACTTTATTCCCTGAGAGCCGTGTGTTTTCAAATTCGGCGAGGAACTTGTATCGTTCGTGCAACTTCGTGAAGAGGAGGTTGCGCAAATTCCCTTGGTCCTTATGCCTAAGGTGCTCGGCGTTGATCGAGACGGTGCTCCGGAGAATGCACCCGAGCTGAACCGAGTACCCCTTGACTATATGTTTGGGCTCCGTTGGATTCCCGTCGGAGTCCACTTGAGTGAATTCCTCCTTGATGGTGCGGAGCGCATTCGGGCGCCGGTCCTTCCTTTGCTTCTTCGGTTAGCTGCCATCTGTGTGTGCGCCGCCATCATCAGTGGTGGCATCCTCGGCGGCACCATCAGTGGTGTCATCCCCGACGCCACTAGGGGTTGTGTAATCAGGATCGGTGTCTTCCGCGGCATCCTCATAGCAGTGAGGTTGTTCCTCCATCTCCTGGGACAGCTCCCAGAATTCTTGTCGCCCGAACCACCGGCCTCATCGTTGTGAGACATGTTTCGCTCTAAATAGGAAAAAAGTTTGGTCAAAAAGTTGGTTATTGTCAAGGAACAAGATCATGGTCTCATCATTTAGGGTTTGTCGACACCGAGGCACCCTAAAAGCCTAAGCTTTCATCATTTAGGGTTTGTCGACGCCGAGGCACCCTAAAAGCCTAAGCGTACATCATTTAGGTTCTCATCGACACCGAGGCATCCGGGGCAGCCAAGTTAAGTTTTCATCATTTAGGGTTTATCGATGCCGAGGCACCCTAGGTTGGGCCTAATCACTTGGCACTAATCACTTGGCTCTATTGCCAACTATGTTGGGTTTATCATCCAGGGTTTATCGATGCTAAGGAGAATTCTAAGTTGGGCCTAATAACTTGGCTCTATTGCCACCTATGGTTTAATGCAGCAAGAATGGCAGGGCAGTTGATCCTACTTAACTAAGTACTAAGATACCCCGGCCCATGCATTAGTCGCAAGTACCCCATATGTCCTATTTTTAGCAAAGTCATGCTAAAATTCACGGAAAATTTTAGCATGACCTTTGCTGAAAATAGGACATATGGAGTACCCGAATTTGCCGGAACGGAAGTTAATCGACATTCCGGCAAACTCAAGGGCAACTCGGGGTACCTGCAAATTCATCACGACACAATGGTCGGAGACAAAACCCATCAAACTAGCAAGATGATCATCATCTTTGCAAGACAGTAGCTCAAGTTTTTGACAGTTGCCTCTGAAGAAAACAACATTGCAACATTCAAGTTCACAGGATAAAAAAATCATCCACATTCACCAACCCACATGATGTTAAAACCCACATGCGCTGTAAACAGACTTAAAAAACCCACATGATGTTATAACTGTATACACTGAACATGATGATACCAAATGGGAAGGAAAATTGTATCACTCTAGATTAGTGTAGCCACTATCTAACAAAACCAGAATGTTAACAAAATTACACCATGATGATACAAAATTCTTGTAGCAGTACAATGAGTTCACAGGATAAAAAAATCATCCACATTCACCAACCCAAACTGGTGGAGATACATCAAACCAGCTAAGTTTTTAGTTTTTACTTGAGCAATGCAGCGACAGTGTGATAGGCAAGTTTCAGCTGGCAAAGTGTCAAGATTCAGACAACAGAGCAGCTAAGCATAGCAAGTGGATAGTTTAGTCAGTATACTAGTACTCTTTAGAAAGCATGAATCATATATTACCTGGAGGAGACTTCGTCGGAGAGTTGTCTGTGAATTGAAAATACAACGAGATCAGCAAAGGACAGTAAGATATATACTGAAATTATCATAACAAAATGCCAGCTACTGCCATGGTCAAAGAATAGATTATGATAGCTGGACAAGCACATTTAAACACCCTGAATCCGGAAGAAGTAATACAACACTACATAGTACCTCTGTAGTTTCCATGGCAAACTTTGGGTGATATCAAACCATTAGAAAGCATGATCATGAGAACAACATCAGTTTGAAAGATATTGTAACCCCTCCTGGTAACAAATATTCATCTACTCATTTGTAGATACCTAGGAGTAACAAGACTGCACTTGCCAATAATGTTTTATTTATGCTTCCCAAGGACCAACTCCTAAACTGAACACAAAAAACTGTGTGCACATCTGCAAGTTGTAGAAGGAAAAGGTGCAACACTAAAAAAACTATCAAACTAACTGATCCATTAATCAATTATGGACTTCTTACATGTTACATCTATCATTAGTGGCCAGAAAGAATAGTAATTAATGTTTCATATTGTTGCATGAATCCAAACTCACTAGAAAATTCACTAATTGAGCCTAGCTACTTAAAGAAAGAATCTCTAGGCGGATGCTTAGTTGAGACTAGTATCCTCTAAACTGCATCTAAATGCAAGCTCAGAGATTTGAACATTTGGAAAACCCTAGCTACTTAATTCTCCAACCCCCTTTCCTTGTCCAAATTTCTCCAAGCCCCAACCCTAGAACACATTAGAAGGAAATAAAGAGGGGGAAGAGGGGGAAGCGGCTCGGGTGCTCACTTGGGAGGTCGAGGGCGACTCGGGGCAGCCGGAGCTAGTCGAGGCGGCGCGAATTCGGCGTCGAGCGGTGGCGGTCCTCCTGGGCAGGCCGCGCAGTCGAGGGCGTCGAGCGGTGGCGGTCCTCCTGGGCGTCTGAGCTCGTCCGGGTCCTTGTAGTCGAAGAGGAAGATGGCGGCGGTCCTCCTAGGCAGGCCGCGCGGTGTTGGACGGCGAGCACGTCGAGGGCGCAGGCGGGGCCGCGGGGGGAGGGGGCGCTTGGGCGGGAGGACGTCGAGGGCACTCGGCTCGGGGACGGCGAGGGAGGCGGCGCTCGGCTCGGGGACGGCGAGGGTGGCAGCGCTCGGCTCGGGGACGGCGAAGGAGGCGAGGGGGGCGGCGAGGGGGACGGCGAACACGGGGGGCAGCGGGTGAGATCGATGAGGCAGGGGAGAGATTAGAGAGATTGGGGATTTAGTGTGGGGGGAAGCTTTCTAATGGCGCACCACCCCCTTGTGCGCCATAAGAACGACTATTCTAATGGCGCACCACCCCTCGGTGCGCCATTAGAATTTTGTTTTAATCTAGCCCACTAGCCCTATCTACAACCTAACCCTATCTACAACAGAACCCACCCACTAGCCCTACTGGTCAGCACGCAACACACACACCAGGAGGTCCTGGGTTCGATTCCCAGGCTCCCCAATATTTTTTTATGCATTTTAAATGCTGCTTTTTATATTTATTTGTGTTTAAATATGTTCAAACTTGTTTAAATCATAACAGTAATATTTTTTTATAAAAACAGTAATAATTTTTTAAAAAATATGTTCAAATTTGTTACTTGAAAATATCATCGGCGGCGGCGGTGGAGCGGGGGAGG
>NC_041392.1:635126209-635155154 GCF_002162155.2 Triticum dicoccoides | reverse complement strand
CGGGTGGGATTGAGATGGAGGGGGATCGAGATCGAGATGGAGGGGGAATCGATATCGAGATGGAGGGGGATCGAGATCAAGTGTCCTCATGAATTCAAAAAGTGCCCATGAAATTTAAAAATATTCATGATATCAAAAAGTGCCCATGAAATACAATCGAGAAATGAAGACTACGATTTAAATACAATCGATCTTAGCTAGCTATCTATTCACAATATTCTTGCCCTTCTTTTTCGCAAATGGAGTTCTTCTGTGGAACGGACGTCCTTTAGGTAGGGTGGTCCTGCTTCTTCTTGTGGTGTGTGCTGCTACTTCATCGTTGTCATCATGTTCGATCTTCGGGTCGTCGTACTTGTCGAAGTCTTGCTCATTGGCTACTCCATCCATTCCGATGATCTTCCTTTTTCCTCTCCTCACGACAACACGACTGGGCTTTGACTGGTCGGTAATGAAGCATTGGTCCACTTGGGAAGCCAGTACCCATGGCTCATTTTTGGCGGTGACGTTTGCGCCCGCGGTCTTCGATTTGGCTTCGGGTATAACCATGGTGGTGAAATACCGGTCTTCTTTTAGGACGCTCTTGGCCCATCTAACACGGAACATCGGGACCTTCTCTCCAGCATAGCTCAGCTCCCAGATCTACTCGATCCTTCTGTGGTATCTGTCCTTGTCGTTGCCGGTGTAGGATTCCATCGTTACCCCGGAGTTCTGATAACCAGCGCTCTTCATGTCCTTGTTCTCGGTGTAGAATGTGTAGCCGTTGATATCGTACGCCTCATAGGTCATCAGGTTGTGCTCGGTGCCCTGTGACAAGGCGAATATGAGTTGTTCTTCCGCGGAAGAATCCTCATGTAAAGGGTACGACAAAATCTTCTGCTTGAACCAATGCGTGAAACATGAGTTGTGCTCTTTGATTATATCTCCGTCCGTCCTTTGTTGGCCTCGGTCATTGTACGTCTTCTCAATAAAGGTTTTGTGCTCTACCACCCAAGGATCGACCACGTCTATGTGTTGTAGCGCGACTAGGTTTGCTCTTTCAAAGTCGGCGAGTCGACCCTCGAAGTCGACATGCATTTGGCGCGACCCTCATGGTGACCCCATCCAGCGAGCTTGCTGAGGTGCCTGTTGACGGGCAGACCAACGGGGTTCTTGATGCCTAGATAATTCGTGCAGTAGGAGATGCACTCTTCGGTCAGAAAGCCCCTGGCTATACTTCCCTCTAGACGTGACATGTTGCGAACGTATCCTTTGATGACCCCATTCATCCTTCCGAATGGCATCATGCTGAGCAGGAACGTCGGCCCAAGTTGGATGATATCCTCCATGATATGGACCAGCAGATGCACCATAACATCGAAGAATGCGGGCGGGAAGTACATCTCAAGCTCGCATAGTATCACCACGATCTCTTGTTGTAGCTTTCTGAGTTGCCTCACGCCAATCAACTTCCGAGAGATGACGTCGAAAAAGTTGCATAGGCCAAATAGCGTTTCACGGACGTGCACATCCATGATACCACGGATTGCAACTGGAAGTATCTGCGTCATCAGCACGTGACCGTCGTGAGACTTCATCCCGCTAAACTTCTGCTTCGCTGGGTCTAGGTATTTGCTTATCTTCCCTGCGTAACCGTAAGGAAGTTTTACTCCTAGGAGGTAGGTGAAAAACTGCTCGATCTCCTCCTGACTTAGAGTGAAGCACGCGGGAGGGTAGTCATTTCCGGTCTTCTTGGCCTTTTTGCCTTTGCGATGACTTTCTGTGTCCTGCTTCGCCTCATCATCATCATCATCATCATTAGCGTGAAGCCCCTGTCTGATGCCCATTGATTTCAAGTCTGCCCTTGCTTTCGGCCCATCTTTGGTCCTCTCTGGCATGTTGAGCAGGGTACCAAGCAGACTCTCGCACACGTTCCTCATGATATGCATGACATCAAGGCTGTGAGGCACATGGTGGATCTTCTAGTACGGCAAGTCCTAGAAAACAGACCTCGTTTTCCATACCTTCAGCAGCGGCTCTGGCGCCTTCCGCTTCTTTCCCGGCTCTGGCGCCTTTTGCTTCTTTCCCGGCAGTGGGCAGTCTTTCCAATTTTTCAACAGCTCGTCTATTTCCTCGCCGCTCCTCGTACATGGGCGTTTTCGGGGTTCGGTTTCACCATCGAACAGATCCTTGCGTTTCCTCCACGGGTCATCGTCGCGAAGGCACCTTCGATGTCCCATGAACACGGTTTTCGAAGACCCGGGATCTCTATCTAGCTGGCGATACATTGTGTCATCCATGCACCTTACGCATCCAGAAAATCCGTGGACTACCTGCCCTGCGAGATATCCGTAACCGAGATAGTCGTGCACCATCGTGAGCAGTGCGGCTTTCATAGGGAAATATTCTTTCTCTGCAGCATCCCACGTATTGGCTGGCATTTTCCACAGCGTGTCTAGCTCCTCCTTTAGTAGCCCCAGATACAGATTAATGTCGTTCCCTGGTTGTTTCGGCCCTTCAATTAGCATACTCATGTGAATATACTTCCTCTTCATGCACAACCAGGGGGGAAGGTCATACATCCACACAAACACAGGCCAGGTGCTATGTGTGCTTTTTCTAGCTGCCAAACGGATTGACTCCATTGGTGCTCGCGCCCAGCACGATGTTCCTTGGATCCTTCCCAAATTCTGGGTATTCGAAGTTCAACGCTTGCCGCTGGCTCGCATCCTTAGGGTGACTCAGCATCTTGTCTTTTTTATTTCTCTCAGGATCATTTCCGTCATCTTCCCGCTTCTTCTCCTCCCTATCCGCGTGCCAACGCAGGAGCTTTGCTACCTTAGGGTCCGCGAAATACCGCTGTAGACGAGGAGTGATCGGAAAGTACCACACCGATTTTTGAGGAGCTTTCTTCCTCTTCTTGTATCGAGTGACGCCGCACACCGGACATATCATAGACTCCGCGTGCTCGTCCCGATAAATGATACAATTGTTCATGCACACATGGTATTTCACGTGTGGTAAATCCAAAGGACACATGATTTTCTTCGCCTCCTCGAAACTGGTCGGGCACTTGTTCCCCTTGGGAAGACGTTCGTGCCAGAATGACATGTTCTTGTCGAAGCATGCGTCGGTCATTTTGTGTTTTACCTTCATCTCCAGAGCCATGAGCGTTACTTTCAGGCGGGTATCCTCGGGCCTGCATCCTTCATACAATGGAGTAACCGCGTCTATCTCCATTTGATCCAGCTTCGCTTTCTCTCGGGCGGCAGCTCTTGCGTTATCCGTCTGCTTGAGAAGCAGCTCTTGAATATGAGGGTCCTGCACCCAGCCTCCATCGTCGTCTGCTCCGGCATCTTCATCTTCATGATCATGCCCTTCGTATTGATCTTACTCATCATCATGTACGATATCTTCTACATGATAACTGTGTACAGCATCACCATCGTGATCATGTCCTGGAGATTCTTCGTCTTCTCGCTCGCCCTTGCCGCCGTGGTACTTGTCTTGTTGCCCTTCCTCATTTCTTGCCCGGCCCCCATGGATAACTTCATAGTCATCTTCATCACCTTGCCACCGATAGCCATCCTTGGAACCATGCAAGAGCAGGTGGTCCCGCACCTGCCTGGAATCCGGGTCCACAATAAGGCTCTTCAGCTTTCATCTTCGACACAGACATCTTATCTCCGTCTCGTTATTTTGAAGCATCTCGGCCTCCGCAGAGCTCAAATACCTATTCACGATGCCTTCAGTCATCGTGCGGACCATGGTCGCCTGCGGGGTAGAGCAAAACGATATTTTAGAACCAAGAAATTTTTTTGGCATGACCTTCCCTAAAAATAGGACCAAAAAGAATGCATAGTGCCAAAATTCTCGCCGAAACGAAAATGAGTCAAAACATTCCGGCAAAATATTGGCAACTATCGCATTTCAAATACCGGTACCTTCAAACACAAACATATATGCAACACCACAAACACATGCAACACCACAAACATACATAGATCTAGCTAGGCCACAAAAAGTGCATGCGCACGTTGTTGGAGCGAGCTAGGGTGTAACATCCCAAATTTTCAATTTGGAATGTTATACATTAGGTCATCATGCATATCATATTTTATTTGCTTTGGATTTTGATCCTAGAAAATTCTAAGCAACTCAAGGACCCACGGAGAGAGTTGGGGATTTCGTTATTTTCATATTTGAGTTTTTCGCAAATTTTGAGAATAAGATCATTTGATTTTATTTATTTTATCATCAATTATTTCTATTACAAAAATATGAGAGAGGGAATAAAATGACTTTCCCAAAATATAGAAATATTGAGGATTTAATAAAAAAATCAAATAGTTTTATTTCAGAGTTTTTTTTGTTGTTTTTATTTGAATTAGGAAAAATGCGCGTTTTTCAAAATTACATTTAGGGCTCAAATAAATGTTCACTTTGTCGGGCTTGATTTTAGAAGCCCGGGAAAAATTATTTTGGGATTTTTGGAGTCCATTTAGTATTTCTTTTTATTTTTCTTTCGAACGAAAAAAAACGGAACCGACTATGGGCTGTACTCGGCCAGGACTCCGCCTGGTCGGGGCCTTTATAAGCCGGGGCAAGCCAGCCCAAAGGCCCAGCGGCCCCGAAACCCTAGCCGCGCCCAGCCCCAGCCCCGCCGCTGCCGCCGCCGCCATCCGCCGCCGCCGCCGCCGCCCCCCCGCCGATCCGCCAGAGCCGCGCGTCGCCCAAGGTTCGCCGCACCTTGTTTTCCGTGCCGTTTAAAAAAAATTCATTCGTCGTTTTTCTTTTTCGTCAGATTTTCCGCGGTTATTTTCTGATCGCGATTTCTGATCCGATTTTCGTTTTAGTTTTTCTTTTCGCTCGATTATCGGAATCAGGCGATTCAAGTGCCTGGAGTTTCGTCTCGAAACCCTCTATCCGAATAATCAACTTAAACAAGTTTTTGCTACTGTAAAATTTGACTTAGGTTCAGATTACTAGAACGAAGTTGTTTTCTTTCGCCGTTTGACTATCTTTGCTTCGTTCGATTTGATTCTTTTTGCCAACTGGAGTTCTTAAGTTGAACCTTCTGGTTAGATCTCTTATTTGAGTTTTACCTGTGCATTAGATGAGTACTTATTGTATGCCTGTTTGTTTGCCTGTGATAGAGTACCCAGAGTGCGCCGCCTGTTACTTCGAATCATTAGGTTTCATAGATCATCAGCAAGGCAAGTAACACTTGGATCATACCTTTCTACAACCCAGTTTTTTTTGCATTAGATCAATCTTCACACATTGCATGATTAGGATCTAATTAAACTGTGGGATGGGAAGTAGATGAGGTAGTACCTATTACTTGTTTATTATCAAACCTTTGGGAGTTACTTCTACGTTTGCTTATTATGCCATGCTATGCTAGTAGACGTGGATTGGGTGAGTGAAATCCATGATAGATGTGAGATTGATAATTAATGGTTTATCTAAGGTGGCAACTTAAACACACATCTGGGTGGATTGAGGCACCTGGGTATTCCAGGACATGCCTGTTTTCTTTTGGACCGCCACCCAGGCTCAAAGGGATCATGAGATTTTTCAAACTAGAAACTTCCGTGTGCATCCACAAGCCATTATGGGCTCTGGCATAGTTGATTAAGTCGTGCGAACACTTACAGGGTAGACTAGCAGATGTAGGGGAAAGTAAGTGTACCGGTCTATCCATCGTAAGGTGCTAGCGCTTCTGAAAGACTGTGTCTCGGTCATCCGTTTCTCAAACACCATGTAGTGCAAGAAATCCAACGGAGGCGATCGAGTCTTGTGGGGAAAAGTGCACAAACCTCTGTAGAGTGTAACAAACTAATCATGATTAGCCATGTCCCCGGTTATGGACATCTTGAGTATCTAGTATCTGGATTATCAGGTGAATCTCAACATGTTACTCTAAAATTAATGTTGTTGGGTTAATGATGATGCTTAAATGGGATTGAGAATGCTGTCAACCATTCTCAATGTTTAACAACCACCATGATAGTAATTAAATTTATTCCTTTTGAAGTAGGGAAAATTGGCTTTATGCAAAACTGTAACCATAGAGCTTTCCACCAGCCAAATATGCATATAGTATAGCTGTTGCATTCCATTACTCTCTATGTGTTACCTTGCTAGCATATTCCATGTGCTGACCCGTTTTCGGGCTGCAACGTTAATGTTGCAGACTTTTCAAACGACGATTAAGGAGTTTTAGGTCGTGGTTCTATACTCAGTGATGCCGTAGGAGTTGATGGACTCACTTATCTTCCAAGCCTTCCGCTGTTATTATTATTAGATGGCCTTAAGCCATATTTATTGTAATAAGTTCTCTTTTGAGACACTCGATGTAATAAGTGTGTGATTGCTACTCTGCTATAAATCCTCCGAGTACTGTGTGGTGTCAGCATTACTGATCCAGGGATGATACCGGAGCACAAAGATCAGACTGTTTGAGGTTTGGTCGCTACAGAGATGGTATCAGAGCACACGCTGACTGTAGGACACGACCACTAAGCTAAAGACCTAGATCACTACTCACTCTGTTCCCTTCTGACCTCTCATCTTTTCTACTCTTTAGGATGGCGGATGTAAGGAACAAGTTCACCCAACCGGATGAAGATACACCCTTTGGATTCCACTTGAAGGAAGTCGCTAGATACCTGAACATAGGAGTACCAAGCTTCACGGGAACCTACAACGCCACTTTACCTGAAGAAGAGCGCTGGATGATTCAAGTTCAAATCCCAGGAAGGATGTTCATGCCAGTCACTGAGCCCATAGAGTTTTCTTTGGATGCACCAACTTGGAGTCTAGGAAAGAGCATGGAAGCTCACATCGCCATGGGACGCATTGGAGAAGTCTACCGCAAGGATCTTAAGGATACTATCTACCAGATTTGTGGGCGCCGAGATGAACACTGGGAGATGATTAACACCAGGAAAGATAGATCAATTGCAGCTTTTATTCAGGAGTTAAATCAGCACATTGGACGATAGGAGAATCAGATGTGCGCCGACATGATAGATCTGAAGAAGGCTAAGACTAGAATCAAGGAACTGGAGGAAGAACTCAAGGCTACACGCGAAGATTATGAAGAAGAAATTGAAGTATTGGTGGAGAAGAATGACGACCTGACCAAGAAGATTGGAATATTTATGGGAGGCCCGACACCAGTAGATGAAGACGAAGAACCCGAGGAGATTAGCCTGGAAGACTACATCATCATCGACGGCACCGACTCGGAAGCAGATCGTAGAGATGATGACTATGTTGATGAAGCAGGAGCAGATATCATGGAGTCTACAACCGTAAAATATTTCTAGTAGACCACCTCATCAGTAGTAGTAGTCCACCATGTAAATATAGTAGTCCAAGCACTTTGCGATAGTTAGATCGATTGTATGCCTTTGTTTGTTTGAATGAAGTGAATTGTTTGCTTTTGCCCATGTGCATATGGGTAGTGTTTTCTCTTTAGACCCCCTCTATTCTTATATCTCATCTTTTCTAAACCCTCAGATGCCTCCGAGACGTGACCCCGGATTTGCCTTTCCGCCGGAGCTCACCCAGTTGATCCAGCAGCAGAACACCTTGATGCAGTTGCTAGTCCAGAATCAGAATCAGGGGAACAACAACAACAACCCACCACCACCACCACCACCTGTTGACCACTTAGCCCGTTTTCTTAGGCTGAATCCGCCGGTGTTTTCCAATAGCACTGAGCCGATAGTAGCAGATGATTGGCTCCGCAAGACAGCTAGGGAGTTGACCACAGCAGGATGCACAGATGCGGAGAAGGTTAAGTTTGCCGCACATCAGTTAGAAGGACCCGCAGCATCATGGTGGGAGAATTTTACAGCCACCTTCCCAGTCGACACTGTCACATGGGACCAGTTTCAGCAGGCTTTCCGTACTGCCCATGTTTCAGCAGGAGCAATGGCCATGAAGAAGCGTGAGTTTCGTAACTTGCGCCAAGGAGGACGAACAGTTGGCCAGTATGTGGAGGAGTTTAGTAAGCTAGCACGTTATGCCCCAGACGACGTTGCTACGGATGCAGCTAAGCAGGAGAAGTTCCTGGAAGGACTGAATGATGAGTTGAGTATGCAGTTGATGGTAGCCACCTTCAACAACTGCCAGGAGTTGGTAGACCGTGCTCTTATGATTGAAGGGAAGCAGCAGCAAATTGAGAACCGCAAGAGGAAGTATGGACAAGGAAAGTATAATTCAGGAGCTCAGCAGAAGCCACGTTTTACCCCTAGACCGGGAGGACATTTTCAGCATACCCATAGAGTAGGTAGCTCGCACAATCACAATGGCACCAAGAATGGTAATGGGAATGGAGGAAGCAATGGCCAGAACCGTAGCACCCCATCAACCCCAGCCAAGAGAGATCTGAGTCAAGTCACCTGTTTCAAGTGTTCCAAGACCGGACATTATGCCAATGAATGTCCTGAAGGCCAAAACGGCAATGGAAGCTCTGGAAAGAAGCCGAACCCTTTCAACAGGGGACAGGTGAACCACGTTAATGTGGAGGAGGTTGAAGCTCAGCCCGATGAAGTAATAGGTAAGTTTTTGGTTAAGTCATTTACTGCACTCGTTCTTTTTGATACTGGTGCATCGCGTTCATACATATTAAGGGGATTTGTGGAAAAGTATAGCCTACCCACTAGGGTTCTCAAAACACCTATGCTAGTAAGCTCACCAGGAGTAGAGTACATGGCCAGTCAAGGATGTTTTCAAGTGCCATTAAGTATAGGACGGCATGTTTTCCCAACAGATTTAATTATTCTGGAATCCCAAGGTCTGGATGTGATTCTTGGTATGGATTGGCTGTCGATGTATGGAGGAAACATCGATTGTGCTAGTAAGTCAATTTTGCTTACCACCCCAGAAGGGAGAAGGATCAAGTATGTATCCCGGCATGCGCCAAACAAGACACAAGTAGATTCATTAACAGGAGTTGTGCAGGAGGAAGTACCAGTGGTAAGGGAATTCCCTGATGTATTTCCAGAGGAGTTGCCAGGCATGCCACCGGATAGAGATATTGAGTTCTTAATTGAGCTATTGCCAGGCACAGGGCCAATATCAAAGAGACCATATAGGATGTCAGCAAAGGATTTGGTGGAAATTAAGAAACAGATTAAGGAGTTACTGGATAAAGGTTACATTCTCCCAAGTTCTTCACCTTGGGGATCACCAGTACTACTAGTGGAGAAGAAGGATGGATCATTAAGGTTGGTTGTTGATTATCGAGGATTGAATGAAGTAACAATCAAGAACAAGTACCCGCTACCAATGATCAATGATCTGTTTGATCGATTGCAAGGAGCTAAAGTGTTTTCCAAGATCGATTTGCGATCAGGGTACCACCAGTTGAAGATTCGAGAACAGGATATTCCGAAGATAGCTTTTACCACCAGGTATGGGCTGTATGAGTATACCGTTATGTCATTTGGTCTGACTAACGCGCCTGCCTATTTTATGAACATGATGAACAAAGTGTTTATGGAGTTTTTGGATAAGTTCGTCGTAGTGTTCATTGATGATATCCTGGTTTATTCAAAGAATGAAGAGGAACATAAGGAGCATTTGCGTTTGGTACTTGGAAAGCTCAGAGAACATCAATTATATGCCAAGTTCAGCAAATGTGAGTTTTGGTTGAAGGAAGTAGGATTCCTCGGACACGTTATATCTAGAGAAGGTATAGCTGTTGATCCCACTAAAGTTGATACCGTGACCAAGTGGGAAGCCCCAACTACCGTTGGAGAGATCCGGAGTTTTCTTGGACTCGCAGGATACTACCGGAGGTTTATTGAATTTTTTTCAAAGATTTCGAAGCCTATGACGGAGTTGTTGAAGAAAGATACCAAGTTCAAATGGACTGAGCAGTGTGAGGCTAGTTTCCAGGAGTTGAAGAAACGCTTGGTTACCTCACCAGTGTTGATTTTGCCAGATCAGACCAAGGATTATGAGGTGTATTGCGACGCTTCACGTCGAGGACTTGGAGCAGTGCTTATGCAGGAAGGGAGAGTTGTTTCATATGCCTCAAGACAACTGAAGCCCCATGAGTTGAATTACGCTATGCATGATTTGGAGTTAGCAGCCGTAGTGCATGCCTTGAAGACATGGAGACATTTCCTCATCGGAAATCATTGTGAGGTGTACACAGATCATAAGAGTTTGAAGTACATTTTCACACAGAAGGAGTTGAACCTCAGACAAAGGAGATGGTTGGAGCTCATCAAGGATTATGATATGAAATTGCATTATCATCCCGGGAAGGTTAATGTAGTAGCTGATGCATTAAGCCGCAAGAGCCATGTCAATACGTTAATGACGGGAGAAATACCCAAGGAGTTAGCAGAAAATCTTCATGAACTATCTTTGGAAATAGTTCCGAGAGGCTATGTAGCAACGTTGGAAATTCAGTCAACTTTGATGGACAGAATCAGGGAAGCTCAGAAGACTGACAAGGAGATTGCTTCCATAAAGGAGAAAATGAAAGAAGGAAAAGCTAAAGGATTTCGTCAGGATGAGCATGATACCCTATGGTTTGAAGACCGTGTCTATGTGCCCAATGACCCGGAGATCAGGAAGTTAATTCTGCAAGAGGCCCATGATTCACCCAGGGAATACCAAGATGTATCTGAATTTGAAGGATATTTTCTGGTGGACCGGAATGAAGAAAGAAATAGCAGAGTATGTAGCAGTTTGTGATGTATGCCAGAGAGTAAAGGCAGAGCATCAGAAGCCAGCAGGATTGTTACAACCATTGCCGATACCCGAATGGAAGTGGGATAGGTTAGGCATGGATTTTATCATGGGATTGCCCAGGACTCGTTCAGGCTATGACTCGATTTGGGTTGTAGTCGATCGATTGACGAAAGTAGCTCATTTCATCCCAGTAAAGACCACTTATACCAGTGCTAAGTTGGCAAAAATATACATGACCAGAATAGTATGTCTGCATGGAGTTCCGAGGAGTATCGTATCGGATAGAGGAACCCAGTTTACCTCAAAGTTCTGGAAGCAGTTGCACAAAACTTTGGGAACCAGGCTAGAATTCAGTACAACTTTTCATCCGTAGACAGATGGATAGACCGGGAGAGTCAATAAGATTTTGGAGGATATGCTAAGAGCTTGTGCGCTAGATTATGGATCTAGTTGGGACGATAATTTGCCATATGCAGAGTTCTCTTACAACAACAGTTACCAAACCAGTTTGAAGATGGCCCCTTTCGAAGCTTTGTACGGAAGAAGGTGCAGGACACCGCTGTCGTGGGACGAAGTCGGAGACTGCCAGTTGTTTGGACCTGACTTGATTAAGGAGTCTGAACAGAAAGTGAGTTGATTCGCGATAGGCTCAAGGTAGCCCAGTCCAGACCGAAGAGTTATGCAGATTCTAAACGCAAGGAGACAGTTTACGAAGTTGGAGACAGAGCTTATCTTCGAGTATCTCCACTTCGGGGAACAAAGCGTTTTGGAGTTAAAGGAAAGTTAGCGCCATGATTTGTAGGACCATATCAAATTGTGGAGCGTATGGGAGAAGTGGCCTACAAGTTGAAATTGCCCGAAGGATTGTCAGGAATTCATGATGTGTACCACGTTTCTCAGTTAAAGAAGTGTCACGCGGAGATGGCTGACATACCATTGAGAGACACATTGCCTTTGGAAACTATTCAGTTGGATAACGATTTGACCTACGAGGAGAAACCAGTTAAGATCGTCGAGTTTGCCAACCGAGTTACTCACAGCAAAGTTATCAAGTTTTGCAAGGTTCAGTGGAGCCACCACACGGAGGATGAAGCCACCTGGGAACGAGAGGAAGATTTTCTCAAAGACCACCCTCACCTATTTTCTAGCCAACCCGAATCTCGAGGGCGAGATTCATCTTAAGGGGGGTAGGTTTGTAACATCCCAAATTTTCAATTTGGGATGTTATACATTAGATCATCATGCATATCATATTTTATTTGCTTTGGGTTTTGATCCTAGAAAATTCTAAGCAACTCAAGGACCCACGGAGAGAGTTGGAGATTTCGTTATTTTCATATTTGAGTTTTTCTCAAATTTTGAGAATAGGATCATTTGATTTTATTTATTTTATCATCAATTATTTCTATTACAAACATATGAGAGAGGGAATAAAATGACTTTCCCAAAATAAAGAAATATTGAGGATTTAATAAAAAAAATCAAATAGTTTTATTTCGGAGTTTTTTTATTGTTTTTATTTGAATTAGGAAAAATGCGCGTTTTTCAAAATTGCAGTTAGGGCCCAAATAAATGTTCACTTCGTCGGGCTTGATTTTAGAAGCCCAGGAAAATTTATTTCGGGATTTTTGGAGTCCGTTTAGTATTTCTTTCTATTTTTCTTTCGAGCGAAAAAAACGGAACCGACTATGGGCCATACTCGGCCAGGACTCCGCCTGGCCGGGGCCTTTATAAGCCGGGGCAAGCCAGCCCGAAGGCCCAGCCGCCCCGAAACCCTAGCCGCGCCCAGCCCCAGCCCCCCTGCCGCCGCCACCGCACCTCGTTTTCCATGTCGTTTTTTTAAAAAAAATCCGTTCGTCGTTTTTCTTTTTCGTCGGATTTTCCGCGGTTATTTTCTGATCGCGATTTCTGATCCGATTTTCGTTTTAGTTTTTCTTTTCGCTCGTTTATCGGAATCAGGCGATTCAAGTGCCTGGAGTTTAGTCTCGAAACCCTCTATCCGAATAATCAACTTAAACAAGTTTTTGCTACTGTAAAATTTGACTTAGGTTTAGATTACTAGAACGAAGTTGTTTTCTTTCGCCGTTTGACTTTCTTTGCTTCATTCGATTTGATTATTTTTGCCAACCGGAGTTCTTAAGCTGAACCTTCTGGTTAGATCTCCTATTTGAGTTTTACCTGTGCATTAGATGAGTACTTATTGTATGCTTGTTTGTTTGCCTGCGATAGAGTACCCGGAGTGCGCCGCCTGTTACTTCGAATCGTTAGGTTTCACGGATCATTAGCAAGGCAAGTAACACTTTGATCATACCTTTTCTACAACCCAGTTTTTTTGCATTAGATCAATCTTCACACATTGCATGATTAGGATCTAATTAAACTGTGGGATGGGAAGTAGATGAGGTAGTACCTATTACCTGTTTATTATCAAACCTTTGGGAGTTACTTCTACGTTTGCTTATTATGCCATGCTATGCTAGTAGACGTGGATTGGGTGAGGGAAATCCATGACAGATGTGAGATTGATAATTAATGGTTTATCTAAGGTGGCAACTTAAACACACATCTGGGTGGATTGAGGCACCTGGGTATTCCAAGACATGCCTGTTTTCTTTTGGACCGCCACCCAGGCTCAAAGGGATCATGAGATTTTTCAAACTAGAAACTTCCGTGTGCAGCCACAAGCCATTATGGGCTCTGGCATAGTTGATTAAGTCGTGCGAACTATTACAGGGTAGACTAGCAGATGTAGGGGAAAGTAGGTGTACCGGTCTATCCATCGTAAGGTGCTAGCGCTTCTGAAAGACTGTGTCTCGGTCATCCGTTTCTCAAACACCATGTAGTGCGAGAAATCCAACGGAGGCGATCGAGTCTTGTGGGGAAAAGTGCGCAAACCTCTGCAGAGTGTAACAAACTAATCATGATTAGCCGTGTCCCCGGTTATGGACATCTTGAGTATCTAGTATCTGGATTATCATGTGAATCTCAACATGTTACTCTAAAATTAATGTTGTTGGGTTAATGATGATGCTTAAATGGGATTGAGAATGCTGTCAACCATTCTCAATGTTTAACAACCACCATGATAGTAATTAAATTTATTCCTTTTGAAGTAGGGAAAAATTGGCTTTATGCAAAACTGTAACCATAGAGCTTTCCACCAGCCAAATATGCATATAGTATAGCTGTTGCATTCCATTACTCTCTATGTGTTACCTTGCCAGCATATTCCATGTGCTGACCCGTTTTCGGGCTGCAACATTAATGTTGCAGACTTTTCAGACAACGATTAAGGAGTTTTAGGTCGTGGTTCTATACTCAGTGATGCCGTTGGAGTTGATGGACTCACTTATCTTCCAAGCCTTCCACTTTTATTATTATTAGATGGCCTTAAGCCATATTTTTTGTAATAAGTTCTCTTTTGAGACACTCGATGTAATAAGTGTGTGATTGCTACTCTGCTATAAATCCTCCAAGTATTGTTTGGTGTCAGCATTACTGATCCAGGGATGACACCGGAGCACAGAGATCAGACTGTTTGAGGTCTGGTCGCTACATAGGGAGAAAAAAAATTAGATCTACATCATGAAGATAGCTTTCCCCTTACTTACCTATCAAAAAAGGTAATTTCACCACTTAATTTTGATGAATCTATGGTGGAAATGAGGTGAGGAGGAGGAGATGGCCGAAATCTTGGAGAAGGAGGTGGAGGGAATGAAGTGGGGAAAGTGAGTGGGTAGGTGTGGGGCTGTCCAAAATATCTTGTTGGGGTCCCAGGTTACTAATGGCGCACCACCAGCAAATGCGCCATTAGTAACCCTGGTTACTAATGGCGCACCTGCAGGTGGTGCGCCATTAGTAGTTTTGCAGAAATTAAAAAATAAATAAATATATATACTAATGGCGCACCGGGTAATAGTGCGATGCGCCATTAGTAGTTTTGCAAAAAAAAGAATAATTTTTTTTACAGTAATGGCGCACTGTCTGCTTGGTGCGCCATTACTACTTAGAACTAGTAATGGCGCACTTCGACCTAATGCGCCATTAGTATGTATGGAAAAATGGAAAAAAAATTAATACTAGTGGCGCACCCTGTTTCTGGTGCGCCATTAGTGTCTTCCACACTAATGGCGCTTCACCAACCAGTGCGCCATTAGTATATAGTAGTGGCGCACTGCTTCCATGGTGCGCCATTAGTATCAATCCTATCTATTGCCCTTTTCCTAGTAGTGCTAAGATAGTATATTTTATATTTAAAGCCACTCTTTCTTTATTACTTCCTATTAATTGCAACAATGACCAAAACTATGTTTGTCAACTCTCAGTAACTTTTATTCATCATACTCTTTATATGTGAAGTCATTACTCTCCATAAGATCAATCTATGATCTTTTTCTTTATTTCTTTTTATTTAATTCCCTCAAGACCATAGCAAGAAAGCAAAGCCCTTCACTCATAACTACTCTTTATTATATATGTCGTGGACTCTCTTACGTAGAGGGAACATAAAGCAAAACTCAAAGCTAGATCATACTAATAACTTTATTCTACTAGATCAAGACATAACCAAAAGGATCCAACTAAGAAAAGAGATAAAGTTAAAGGTGTGATGGTGATACGATACCAGGGCACTCCCCCAAGCTTGGCAGTTGCCAAGGGGAGTGCCCATACCCATGTATTTAGATCTCTTTCTTCGGGGATGGTGATGTAATATTCTTGGCGATGATGCCCCTTAGGATACGATTATCTTATTCGAGCTTATTAATTTGCTGCTTAAGATCAATCACTTCCTTGCAAAGTTTACCCGTGACGGCTAGAGCTCCATCCACACATGGATGTTTTCTTGCTGCGGGAGAAAAAGCAACATTTTTTTCTTCATATTTTCATAAGAGAGAAATTTGGCATTGGGAGGAATAACCGAATTTGGTATTGCTGAGCTCTTAAGATCCTCCAGCATGAATCTGGTTTCAAGACGAGAGGTAACTTCTTGATCCTCCTCCATGGCATCCACTCTTTTCAAGTTAGCCTCCATCTCTTCCTCCGTGGCTGACCCAAAGTGGTTAGCATCAATGTAGGGTCTTGGGCCTGGTGCCGGGTGAGATACCCGACTCTCCCCGACCGATTCTTGCGAATACATCTTGCTCCAAATCTACTGCAGGGACAACTTGAAATGAAAACAGGGGATTTTTGCATGGTACGGTGCTCAAAACCTTCGGGAGATTATATAATGAATTTTTACCGACCAAAAGAAGTATTCTGCAAGAAAACGGAGTCCGGAGGGCACACGAGATGGCCACAAGGTCGGGGGCGCGCCCAGGGGGGTAGGGCGCGCCCTCTACCATTGTGGTGGCCTCGTTTTTCTTTTGGACTACTTTTAATATTCCTAATTTTTTAAATATTCCAAAACGGGGAAAATTTATCATTGGAAACGTTTTGGAGTCGGTTTACTTACCGTACCACATATCTATTCCTTTTCGGAGTCTGAAACGTTCTGGAAAGTGTCCCTTATGTACTCCTTCGGGGTTATGGTATCAATTATATTGGTCATTCATGTGAGTACCCGAGATATAATGTTTGAGTCTTTGACCGTTTACCACCTTCGGATTTTTGCCTTCGGCATTGTTGATTTTTATGGCACCGGAATGATAGACCTCCTCGATAATGTAAGGGACTTCCCATTTGGAGAGAATCTTTCCTACAAAAAATCTTAAATGAGAGTTTTATAGAAAAATATGATCACCTACATTAAACTCACGCTTTTGTATCCTTTGTCATGCCATCTTTTAACTTTTTCTTTAAACAACTTGTCACTCTCATAGGCTTGGGTTCTCCAATCATCAAATGAGCTAATGTCAAATAACCTCTTCTCACCATCAAGTTTGAAATCATAGTTGAGGTTTTTAATAGCCCAATATGCCATATGTTCTAGCTCAAGAGGTAAGTGCCATGCTTTTCCATAAACCATTTTATACGGAGACATACCCATAGGATTCTTATAAGCAGTTCTATAAGCCCACAAAGCATCATCAAGTTTCTTAGACCAATTCTTTCTAGATCTATTAACAGTCTTTTGCAAAATTCATTTAATCTCTCTATTTCTCAATTCTACTTGACCACTAGACTGAGATGATATGGGGATGCAATTCTATGATTAACATCATATTTAGCAAGCATTTTACGGAAAGCACCATGAATAAAATGTGAACCACCATCAGTCATTAAATATCCAGGGACTCCAAACCTCGAAAAATAACTTCTTTAAGCATCTTAATAGAAGTGTTATGATCATCACTACTAGTTGTAATAACTTCTACCCACTTAGTAACATAATCAACAACAACTAAAATATGTGTATACCCATTAGAGGAAGGAAAATGTCCCATATAATCAAAGCCCTAAACATCAAATGGTCCAATAACAAGTGAATAATTCATAGGCATTTCCCAATGTCTACTAATATTACCAATCCTTTGGCATTCATCACAAGACAAGACAAACTAACGTGCATCTTTAAAGAGAGTGGGCCAATAGAAACTGGATTGCAATACCTTATGTGCAGTTCTATCTCTAGCATGGTGTCCTCCGTAAGCTTCGGAGTTGCACTTGCGTAGGATATGTTCTTGTTCATGCTCAGGTACACAACGTCTAATAACACCATCTACTCCTTATTTATAAAGGTGTGGATCATCCCAAAAGTAATGTCTTAAATCATAGAAAGACTTTTTGTTTTGCTGATATGTGAAACTAGGTGGTATAAATTTAGCAACAATGTAATTAGCATAATCAGCATACTGATACGTCCATTTTACATCATGTTTCCTTACTGTTATTTATAATCTTTTTATCCATAATAATGCTTTTTGGAGTAATTCTAATGCCTTTTATCTCATAATTTTATTGAATTATTTGAAGAATATTGGATCCAATAAACACCAGAGGGGGGCCACTAGCTGGGCACAACCCACCTGGGCGCGCCAGGCCCCCCTGGCGCGCCCTGGTGGGTTGTGGCCTCCTTGGCCCACCTCCGGTGCCCAACGTTTGGTATATAAGTGGTTTTGACCTAGAAAAAATAAGGGGAGGACTTTCTGGATGAAGCACCGCCGCCTCGAGGCGGAACTTGGGCAGGAGCACTTTTGCCCTCTGGCGGATCAATTCTGCCGGGGGAACTTCCCTCCCGGAGGTGGAAATCATCGTCATCATCATCACCAACAACTCTCCCATCTTGGGGAGGGCAATATCCATCAACATCTTCACCAGCACCATCTCCTCTCAAACCATAGTTAATCTCTTGTATGCAATATTGTTACCGGAACTATAGATTGTTGCTAGGGGGTGACTTGGAGTGTTGATTACATCTTGTAGTTGATTACTATATGGTTTATTTGGTGGAAAATTATATGTTCAGATCCATTATGCATATTAATACCCCTCTGATCATGAGCATGTTTATTATTTGTGAGTAGTTACTTTTGTTCTTGAGGTCACGGGAGAAATTGTGTTGCAAGTAATCATGTGAATTTGATATGTGTTCGCTATTTTGATAGTATGTATGTTTTGATTCCCTTAGTGGTGTCATGTGAACGTCGACTACATGACACTTCACCATATTTGGGCCTAAGGGAATGCATTGTGGAGTAGTAAATATATGGTGGGTTGCAAGAGCGACAGAAACTTAAACCCCAGTTTATGCACTATTCCATAAGGGACCGATTGGATCCTAGAGTTTAATGCTATGGTTAGAATTTATTCTTAATACTTCTATCGTAGTTGCGGATGCTTGCGAGAGGGTTAATCATAAGTAGGAGGTTTTTTCAAGTAAGAGCATCACCTAAGCACCGGTCCACCCACATATCAAATTATCAAAGTAGCGAACACAATTCAAACCAACATGATGAAAGTAACTAGATGAAATTCCCGTGTACCCTCAAGAACGTTTTGCTTATTATAAGAGACCGTTTTGGTCTGTCCTTTGCCTCAGAAGGATTGGGCTACCTTGCTGCATACTTGTTACTATTATCGTTACTTTCTCATTACAAATTATCTTGCTATCAAACTACTCGCTACTTACAATTTCAGCACTTGCAGACATTACCTTACTGAAAACTACTTGTCATTTCCTTCTACTCCTCGCTGGGTTCGACACTCTTACTTATCGAAAAGAGCTACAATTGATCGCATCTACTTGTGGGTCATCAAGGCTATTTTCTGGCGCCGTTGCTGGGGAGTGAAGCGCCTTTGGTAAGTGGAATTCGGTAAGGAAACATTTATATAGTGTGCTGAAATTTATTTTCATTGTTACTATGGAAAACAATCTTTTGAGGGGTTTATTCGGGGTATCTTCACCTCATTCAGAACCACAATTAGCTACCCCTCAACCTACTGCACCTACTAAAAATATTGAATATGAAATTCCTTCGGGTATGATAGAACAACTGCTAGTTAATCCTTATGTAGGAGATGGAACTGAACAATCCTGATATGCACTTGATATATGTGGAACAAATTTGTGCATTGTTTAAGCTTGTAGGTTTTCCCGGAGATGAGGTGATGAGAAATGTTTTCCCTTTATCTTTGAAGGGAAAAGCATTGGCATGGTATAGGCTATGCTATTGGAGATATGCCCTAGAGGCAATCATGTATGATAATATTTCCTGTGTGTTTATGAATAAAGATAGTCCTTGGACATTATCAATGATGTGTATTAGCAAGTACGTGACTTGTTTGTGGGGCTATGAATTGTATGATGACTGTCCTAAAAGGTCCCTAGTCGAAAGGGCTGTGTGGACACGCAGTCAACTAGACTAGCATATGACACGGTCGATGGCTTGGTCTCACTAGCCAGGGAGCATTGGATGCTAACCAGATAATATGGACTCGGAAGGATCTAGTCGGATTCGACGTAGTTGGATCCGAGTTGAGATAAGGTCCGAGTCAGACAGACCCAACTATGAGACGCAGTGATATGTCATCTGTGAGTCTCTAGTACAACATACATTCTATGTCCTAAGACTTGAGCTGGCGCATGTACTCGGGATGGTGACAAATTTGCTTTGGGCTAACCAAACGCTACTCCGTGACTGGGTAGCTACAAAGGTAGGTTTCGGGCTTGTGCAGACCCATGCTGCGAGACATGGTCGAGCAGGATGGGATTTGCCCCTCCGATTAGGAGAGTTATGCTCTGGGCCCCTCGTGTGATCCGACCAGGATAAGCATGGCCATGCGACAAGGATTATGAGATAATCCGGTTTGTGGTTGGCATCATTAGAACGACAAAGAGGTCAGGCTAGCACAAGGATGACAGACTCACCTTGAGCCCGACAACATATATCATGTGGCAAAAGGAATGGAAGTATGATGTACAGGTTCGCCTAACCAGCTTCATAGTCTGCTTGGTGTTCGGCATGCCTTGCTAGGGGCCGCTACCAACCGTGCAGTTCGGAGGTGATCCGAACTGCGACCAAGCCGTCTTGAACCTAAGGGGTCACGCGCTTAAGGGAAGGAACCTATGAGATCGGATTCGAGGACACTGGTCGGATGTGATCCGAGCTGTGTTTGGATTCTGGCTGAGTAGACTTATGGGCTTTAGGGTCCGTGCGAGACTCAAGTGCTGAGCCCGTGACGAACGCCTATATAAATTGAGGGTGCATCACACTCATGCGGTTGATCACTTTGGCGCTGTCACTAGGGTTTGCATGTGTTGCGAATAGACACCTCCACTCGCCGCCGGTTGTGTGCTCAGACCTAGCAGTCCGCCGCACGACGTTCCTCCTGCACGCACGGATACCTTTAGAGGTGGTGCACCTGCACCACTCCAACGAACTAGTACGTGGGATCCGATGATCGGCTGTTCGAGGGAGATCGGACAAGGAAGAGACGAGTCACGTGGACATACTGCCCCAACTCTTCTTCCGCTGCACGACATTGCACATCTAGTGGTAACGATCTGTGATCCATCTCCCGTGGCATGTTCTTGGTTGTTCTGCGCGTAGGAAATTTTAATTTGCAGTCTACGCACCCTACCGTAGAAGCCAACATATGCGATGATATTGGATCATGGAATTGGAATGTTTGAAATTGGAGTTCCACCAAAATTTTATCCTATGCATCTAGTTCATCGTGATCGGAATTATATATATAATTTTTGGCCTCGTGAAGGAGAAAGTATCACTCTATCTTGGGGGAGGCTTAAGTCAATGTTATATTCATGCCCCAATCATGAGCTCTCGAGAGAAATTATTATCCAGAATTTTTATGCTCGGCTTTCTCGTAATGATCAAACCATGCTTGATACTTCTTGTGCTGGTTCATTTACGAAGAAGACTATTGAATTTCGGTGGGATCTTTTGGAAAGAATTAAACGCAACTCTGAAGATTGGGAGCTCAAAGAAGGTAAAGAGTCAGGTATTAAGCTTAAGTATGATTGTGTGAACTTTTTTTATGGATACTCATGCTTTTCAAAAGTTTAGCTCTAAATATGGACTTGACTCTGAGATAGTAGCCTCCTTTTGAGAATCATTTTCTACTCATGTTGAACTCCCTAAAGAGAAGTGGTTTAAATATCACCCACTTATTAAAGAAGAAATTAAAGAACCGGTAACAGTTAAAGAAGAAACTATACTTTATAATATTGATCTAGTTGTTCCTTCTGCTTATATAGAGAAACCACCTTTTCCTGTTATGATAAAGGAACATGCTAAAGTTTCAACTGTGGTTAACAGAAGCTATGTTAGAACACCTAAACCTGATGAAAAAATTAGGGTGGAACCTAATGTTGCTATGGTTAAAGATATCTTGGAATAAGATATGGATGTGCATGTTATTTACTTCTGTGCAGAAGCTGCTAGAATTGCTAAACTTGATGGAAAAGATAAACATAGACCTGTTGTTGGCATGCCTGTTGTTTCAGTTAAAATAGGAGATCACTGTTATCATGGTTTATGTGACATTGGTGCTAGTGTAAGTGTTATTCCTTACAAGCTATATCAAGAAATTATAAAGGACATAACACTTGTTGAGTTAGAAGACATAGATGTTACTATTAAACTTGCTAGTAGAGACACCATATTAACTTGTGGGATCATTAGAGATGTTGAAGTCTTGTGTGGGAAAATAGAATATCCTACTGCTTTTGTTGTTCTTAGTACCCCGCAAGATGACTTCTGTCCCATTATCTTTGATAGACCTTTCTTGAACACAGTTAATGCTAAGATAGATTGTAAGAAATAAATTGTGGGTGTTAGCTTTCGTGATGATTCTCATGAGCTTATTTTTTGCAAGTTTAGTAGAAATAATCATGAAAAAGAATTGCCTGGTACGGATGAATTAATTGGTCTTGCTTCTATTGCTGTGCCACCTACTGATCCCTTAGAACAATACTTGCCAGACCATGAGAATGATTTACATATGCACGAAGAAATGAAATAGACAATATTTTCTTTGAACAACATGCTCTGCTTAAACACAATTTGCCTATTGAAACTCTGGGAGGTCCTCCTCTACCTAAAGGTGATCCTGTGATTGAATTAAAACAATTGCCAGACACTTTGAAATATGCTTATCTTGATGAAAATAAGATATATCCTATTATTATTAGTGCTAACCTTTCAGAACATGAAGAAGAAAGATTATTGAAAGTTCTAAGGAAGCACCGGGCTGCTATTGGATATACTCTTGATGATTTAAATGGCATTAGTCCCACTCTATGTCAGCACAAAATTAATATGGAACCTGATGCTAAACCAGTTGTTGATCACCAACGTCGGTTGAATCCGAAGATTTAAGAGGTGGTAAGAATGGAAATATTAAAACTTGTGGAAGCAGGTATAATTTATCCTATAGCTGATAGTAGATGGGTAAGTCTCATTCATCGTGTTCCTAAGAAAGGAGGTATTACTGTTGTTCCTAATGATAAGAATGAACTCATTCCACAAAGAATTGTTAGAGGCTATAGAATGGTAATTGATTTTAGAAAATTAAATAAAGCAACTAGAAAAGATCATTACCCTTTGCCTTTTATTGATCAAATGCTTGAAAGATTATCTAAGCATACACACTTTTTCTTCCTTGATGGATATTCTAGCTTTTCACAAATACCTGTTTCTCAACCAGATCAAGAAAAGACCACTTTTACTTGTCCATTTGGAACCTATATATGCTTATAGACGTATGCCTTTTGGTTTATGTAATGCACCTGCTACCTTTCAAAGATGCATGATGGCTATATTCTCCGACTTTTGTGAAAAGATTGTTGAGGTTTTCATGGATGACTTTTCTGTTTATGGGAAGTCTTTTGATGATTGTTTAAGCAACCTTGAGCGAGTTTTGCAGAGATGTGAACAAACAAATCTTGTCTTGAATTGGGAGAAGTGCCACTTTATAGTTAATGAAGGCATTGTCTTGGGTCATAAAATTTCTGAAAGAGGTATTGAAGTGGAACAAGCTAAGGTTCATGCAATTGAGAAAATGCCATGTCCTAAGGACATCAAAGGTATTCGTAGTTTCCTAGGTCATGCTGGTTTCTATTGGAGGTTCATTAAAGACTTCTCCAAAATTTCTAGGCCTCTCACTAGTCTTTTGCAAAAGGATGTTCCTTTTGTTTTTGACGATGATTGTTTCGAAGCCTTTGAAACACTCAAGAAAGCCTTAATATCTGCACCTATTCTTCAACCACCTGATTAGAACTTGCCTTTTGAAATTATGTGTGATGCTAGTGATTATGATATTGGTGCTGCTCTAGGATAAAGAGTTGATAAGAAATTGAATATTATCCATTATGCTAGTAAAACTCTAGACATTGCTCAAAGAAATTATGCTACTACTGAAAAAGAATTCTAAGCAGTAGTGTTTGCTTGTGATAAATTTAGAACTTATATTGTTGATTCCAAAGTAATTGTTCACACAGACCATGCTGCTATTAAATATCTTATAGAAAAGAAAGATGCTAAACCTAGACTTATTCGTTGGGTTCTCTTGTTACAAGAATTTGATTTACATAACATTGATAGAAAAGGAGCTGAGAACCCCGTAGGTGATAATTTGTCTAGGTTTGAAAATGTGCTTGATGACCCACTTCCTATTAATGATAGTTTTCATGATGAGCAGTTAGCTACAATTAATGTTGCTAATAGTACTCCTTGGTATGCTGACTATGCTAATTACATTGTTGCTAAATATTTGCCACCTAACTTTACATACCAAAAAAAGAAAAAAAAATCTTCTATGATTTAAGACATTACTTTGGGCATGACCCACATCTTTATAAATAAGGAGTAGATGGTATTATTAGACGTTGTGTTCCTAAGCATGAATAGGGAAAAATCCTACGGAAATGTCACTCCAAGGCTTATGGAGGGCATCATGCTGGAGATAGAACTACTTACAAGGTATTGCAATCTGGATTTTATTGGCCTACTCTCTTCAAGGATGCCCGTAAGTTTGTCTCATCTTGTGATGAATGTCAAAGAATAGGTAATATCGGTAAGCGTCAAGAAATGTCTATGAATTATTCACTTGCTGTTGAGCCTTTTGATGTTTGGGGATTTCATTGAATGGGACGTTTTCCTTCCTTTAATGGGTATACACATATTTTGGTTGTTGTCGATTATGTTACTAAATGGGTAGAAGCTATTCCAACTAGTAGTGCTGATCACAACACCTCTATGAATATGCTTAAGGA
Source organism: Triticum dicoccoides (assembly GCF_002162155.2). Lineage (NCBI taxonomy): Eukaryota > Viridiplantae > Streptophyta > Magnoliopsida > Poales > Poaceae > Triticum > Triticum dicoccoides. The sequence goes on along the minus strand of NC_041392.1, from coordinate 635,130,778 downwards.
AGTTATTTTCCCAAGGTTTGGAGTCCCTAGATATTTAATGACTGATGGTGGTTCACACTTCATTCATGGTGCTTTCCGTAAGATGCTTGCTAAGTATGATGTTAACCATAGAATTGCATCACCCTATCATCCTTAGTCTAGTGGTCAAGTTGAACTTAGCAATCGAGAAATAAAATTAATTTTGCAAAAGACTGTCAATAGGTCCAGAAAGAATTGGTCTAAGAAATTAGATGAAGCACTTTGGGCCTATAGAATAGATTATAAAAATCCTATGGGTATGTCTCCTTATAAAATGGTTTATGGAAAAGCTTGTCATTTACCTCTTGAGTTAGAACATAAAGCTTATTGGGCAGTTAAAGAACTCAATTATGATTTCAAACTTGCTGGTGAAAAGAGGTTATTTGATATAAGCTCATTAGATGAATGGAGAACCCAAGCTTATGAAAATGCAAAGTTATTCAAAGAAAAAGTTAAAATATGGCATGACAAAAGAATCCAAAAGAGTCAGTTTCAAGTTGGAGAATATGTTCTTTTGTACAACTCTCGTTTTAGATTTTTTGCAGGGAAGCTCCTCTCGAAATGGGAAGGCCCCTATGTTATCGAGGAGGTTTAATGGTCTAGAGCCATCAAAATAAAAAAATTTGAAGGCACTAACCCGAAGGTTTTCAATGGGCAATGAATAAAGCTTTATATCTCAGGTACGCCTATTAATGTTGAAAGTAATATTATCGAAACTTTGACACCTGAAGAACACAGAAAAGAGTCCTTCCGGAACACTCCAGAATCGTGAAAATAAGGAGGTACGTGATACGGTAAGTAAACGGACTCCGGAAAATCTACAAAAATATTTTTTATCAGTTTTGGAATATTTTAGAACTTTGGAAATAAAGAAACTGCCATAAAGCGTCCCCTGGTGGGCACAAGACACGAGTGCATGCCGCCCAGGTGGGTTGTGCCCACCTGGGACACCTCCCGTACTCTGTTTTTCTACCATATACTTGTCCTACAAGATAAAAAAATCTATATATACTTCCCAAACCTGTTGATCACTGTATCGCGGAGAAATCCTCTGTTCTCTTTTTCCTTGTTGTTTTCTGTCAGATTCCATCTACCAAAAAGAGAATTGAGTATCGGAAATGGGCACTCATTGGTGCGCGTCGGTCCTAAACAAACGGTTTTTAACCCCTTTCCGTGACGGTATTTGGAACCGTCGCCAAGTGAGTGTGTGCGATAGGCCCTCCTGGGACCCAGGCTGGGGCCGTGTGCGATCGGGCGAGGCATCAAAACCCAATCATTTCTGTAGGTATGTACATCCCACACGGTGAATCCCAGAAATCATTTCCGTAGGTATGTACATCCCACACGATGAATCCCAGAAATCATTTCCATAGGTATGTACATCCCACACGGTGAATCCCAGAAATCATTTCCGTAGGTATGTACATCCCACGCGGTGAATCCCATAAATCATTTCCGTAGGTATGTACATCCCACACAGTCAATCCAAGGAATACGTCTCCGTTCTTATGTACATCCCACATAGTTAATCTAGGGAAAACATTTCCGTTCGGACGTACATCCCACACAGTTTTATGTGTAGGCTCGTGTCTGAAAGGTGTAACTATCACACATGGTCTTCCTTGGTTAACTGTTTGCTTTTATCAACTATATCACACACGATTTGATGAAGAAAACTATGCGGCATTGGGCTATCCATGGCAAGCGCTTTTACTGTTAGAACCGTTTGCAGAGATCCATGAAACATTTAGGAGGTTTATTAGCTTACAATTAATAATTCTAGTATTACGCAAATTCACATTTCATACCAAACAACTATTTTCCAATTTCATATCAGGAACATAAATATATTATAACATCACAATACAGTAGCTACATGAAAACAACATATTACAACATATAGCTAGTTCAACTTCATAAGAACAATATATTCATTTCCCTAATCGAGATCACCCAGGCTTGTCTTATCCACCTCTGCTTTTAGTTCAGTAAGAACCCGTTTTGCACGGGCTAACTGGGAAAGTGCCTCCTCCTTTGGCAACACCATCTTAGCAAAGTCTGATTTAAAAAATCTGAGCTCATTATCCACCTTCAACTTTTTATTCGCATCTTGAAATATGCTTCAGCATTGACAAGACTTTCTCTAATTAAGCCTACGTGTGTTCTCTTCCTCATACATGCTCCAGAGCTTCGTTAGGCACATCTTCAAAGACTGTGGCCACTCTTGATCAACCCACTCCAAGTAAGAACACTTCCGTTCATCCTATAATATTTAAAACTAGATCAGTAACAATTGTAGGGGAAATGGGTTTATAGCAACATAGAAAATCACAAATGTTTATTTTGAAAAACTGAAGAAACGTGTTAATTATGACATATCTTCTCAAAAATATCAATGTGCAAATGAAATAATTGGTACTAAGACAACAACCAAATTCTGGAACATCAGAAGCTATAATGAACTACAACGATGCTACAAGTTCTTACTCATGTACAATAAATAACAAATTGAACATTTTATGAGGAAGGTAAATATAACTGCAACAGCATAGCGACAGTGTATGGATGACAGCAAATTGATACTAATAGGTGTGTACATGCACAAATTTAGTAACACAGAACTAATAGCACTAAGGCCGTCCACTATGTATGCCAAAACTGGGGTAAAGACAACTGTACCTACATCTCGCACCGGTACCCTGCACTGGCGGGCCGATGCAGCGGAAAAAAATCAGGGACCCGGACTCCGGAGCACGTAGTTGCTCCGATGCCCAGTTTCTTCATGCCATAAAGATTTAGTATTTTACTGCTTGGCTGCTCAGATGTGTGGACCAAAGTTGGCTGCACAAACTGCTGAAGCAGTGCCAAATAATTTTCTAATGGCACTGCTCATGAGATGGCAACAATTTAAGATACTAGGTACAAACTGTGACACTGTCTTAGGATGCGTTTGGTTGAAGGTGTGGTATGAATGGGTTGGGACCATGACGGTGTCTGAATCACATCTAACAAATGATTTGTAACAACGAAAGAGGGTCTAACCTTCTCTGCACATGCCAGAAACTTCACGCATGGAGATTGATGGTGACAATGACCAGATAGATCTTCAGCCATCCTACTCCATTCGTTGCCACTGATGGTCTTAGCGAGCTACAAGAGGAAGAAACGACTCAAATCGACCTCCAGGTAAAAATCCTTCATCCCAAGTCATAGCCCGAGAGAGAGAAGAGAGGCATACCTGGATGGTGAAGGAGTAGTCACCGGAGGAGGAACCGCTGGAGATGTCTTTGAAGAAGACCATGGTGACCCCGACTGTAGGATGCGAGACGGGGAGAGCGAGGAAGCGGATATAGCTTAGCAAGGAAGGAAGGAAGGAGGAAACAGGGGAAATGTCACTTGTGGTCGGGGAGAAAATGGGGTGGGGAAGGGGGAAGGGGGCGGGGGTAGATATTTTGGCGGTAGGCCAAAATTTTGGAAATGTGGAGGGAAACTTTGCGCGCGGTGCCACCGGACCATTCACTTATTTTGGTCTCAAGGCATGGGCACATTCACTTTGAATGCACGCGGTGCCGCCGGACCATTCACTTATTTCGGTCTCAAGGCATGGGCACATTCACTTTGAATGCGTGCGGTGCCGCCGAACCATTCACTTTGAACGATTGTGTGCATCACAAACGATTCTTATGCTTTACGCGCATGGGATGAGTTTGATGATTCAAATTTTGGTGGAAATTTCCCCGGGTATGTGATTGCATAATTTAACATCGCTTGCTAATTTGGGCACACAAAAGAGCGTACAACAGACATACCACACTTACTGAATCGAGCAATTTTAGTAATTACATAGAGCTAGTTGACCTAAACATTGCTCTAACAAAAGACCAACATTAAAAACAAAGCCTAAGTATGCATAATTAAAAATCCGCCGCCGCGCCGGCCTATGCATCGCCGGTGTGAGATGAGACGTCGATGACTTGTCCTAGCGACATGCCGCCGTTGGTGGACTCTGCGTCCCCCCTGCTGGAGTCGACCGCGTCCTCGTCCTCGGCGCCGCCCTCAAGGTTGTAGTACTAGTAGTAGTGGCTGCGCCAGAGCTCGTGTTGGTACTCCACCGCCGATTCCTTGATGGACAGACTCTTCTCTACCTCAACCTCGGCCATGCGCAAATCCTCCTCCCGGCGCTCCTGGATCTCTGCCGCCTCCTGCATCTCCAGCTCCCACTCAGGGACCTCATGAGGAAGTAGGTGCTCCATGGCCACCGCCGCCTTTTTAGACGTGGGTCGCATGCTGGAGTCTGAGGTGGCCTAGAATATCTTGGCGTGTGCATCCTTGATCTTGCCGTGGATGGCCTCGACCCGGGCCAGGGCGGCATCAGCAGCACGAACGGCAACTCGAGCGCTCTCGGCATTTGCAGCCACCGTCGCAGCAGCAGCTGTAGCCGTCTCGGCTGCTTCAGCTGCCCTGTCGGCTGCTGCAGATGCCCTCTCAGCGGAAGCGGCCGCGCTCAATGCGGATGCGGCGGCACTCTCGGTGTAGGCGGCCGCGCTCCCA
>NC_041392.1:635079218-635125959 GCF_002162155.2 Triticum dicoccoides | reverse complement strand
ATTGTCGGTGTCAAAACCGGCGTATCTCCGGTAGGGGGTCCCGAACTGTGCGTCTAAGGCGAATGCTAACAGGAGGCAGGGAACACAATGTTTTAACCAGGTTCGGGCCCTCTTGATGGAGGTAAAACTCTATGTCCTGCTTGATTAATATTGATGATATGGGTAGTACAAGAGTAGATCTACCACGAGATGAGAGAGGCTAAACCCTAGAAGCTAGCCTATGGTATGATTGTATGTTGTCCTACGGACTAAAACCCTCTAGTTTATATAGACATCGGAGGGGCTAGGGTTACACAAGGTCGGTTACAAAGGAGGAGAAACACATATCCGTATTGCCCAGCTTGCCTTCCACGCCAAGTAGAGTCACATCCGGACACGAGACGAAGTCTTCAATCTTGTATCTTCATAGTCTAGCAGTCCGGCCAAAGGATATAGTCCGGCTGTCCGGAGACCCCCTAATCCAGGACTCCCTCAGTAGCCCCTGAACCAGGCTTTCAATGACGATGTGTCCGGCGCGCAGTATTGTCTTCGGCATTGCAAGGCGAGTTCCTCCTCCGAATACACCACGGAAGAATTTGAATACAAGGATAGTGTTGGACCCTGCAAAATAAGTTCCACATACCACCGTAGAGAGAATAATATTTCCCCAAATCCAATTTACTGACTTGTTTTGGCCACACGACATTATGTCACGGCCCGGTGATTATTCGAACCGTTTCCTTTAACTAGCCCCGCACATAATGCGAGGAAGTTTTTTGACACGTCTCGTCAAAACAGAGATCGTGTCCCCTTACCACGGGATTCTCATCAATACGGGTGTGGGTAACCCAACCACGCCATCGATTACGGCGCTTGGGGGATAAGCGAGTTTTACCAGGCTAGTGGGGACGCATAGTTTCGTCCTCCCATATAAAGGGATAAGGATTTACCTTTTCATCCACGCCTTCTTCCTCCTTTGCTCATCCATCTTCGCACACTCGAGCTCCAGTGCCCAAGTTCGCATTTCCCACCTCGACCTTCTCCAACCATGTCCGGAGCGGGAGGCAGGTGGATGGTCTCCTCCGTCATGGAGGGACACATCAAGAAACTGAGGAGAGCCGGATACCTGCCCGATGACATCGCGCACCGGCTCCTAGATGGGGGCAGCTCATCCCCACCCCCAGGCCCCATGAGAGGGTAGTGTTCCTCACCCATTTGCTCCGCGGACTCGGATTCCCTCTCCACCTATTCGTCTGGGGGCTCATGTTCTACTACGGCCTGGATTTCCATGATTTGTCCCCGAACTTCATCCTCAACATCTCGGTGTTTATCGTCGTGTGCGAGGCCTTCCTCCGCATCGGGCCCCACTTCGGCTTATGGCTGAAGAGTTTCAATGTCAAGCCGAAGGTAGTGAGCGGCTGCCAGGCGGAGTGCGGAGGCGCCATGGTGGGAAAGATGCCCAACGTCACATGGCTCGAGGGCTCCTTCGTGGAGACCATAAAGGGCTGGCAATCGGGGTGGTTCTACATCACTGAGCCGCGTGACCCCAAATGGGTAGCGGCCCCCGAGTTCCGATCTGGCTTCCCCACACGGCTCACCTCCTGGCAAGAGAAGGGCCTGTCCTGGGGTAGTTCGAGAGAGCTGACCGGACTCCAAACATGTATTCAAAACATGGTGAACAAGAAGCTCAAACTTGTCAACGTAGTCTAGGTCATGCTCAACTGCTGGATCCTCCCGTGCCAACAACGGGCCTTCAACTTGTGGGAGTTCGACCCGGCGCAGCACCGAACTCTGAACAAGCTCTTCGACACAACTCACGAAGATGCCTGGAGGGTGCTATTCAAGAGCCGAGGTTCCCCCTCCTACTACTGAGGATCGCGGATTCGGCGCGAAGCGCCAAGCCAGCGCGGTAAGCTTCTTTACCTCTTATAGGATAGTTTTTCATAGTTTGACTCCATGCGGGATCTAAACTCCCATACCTTTGACAGGACTGGCAGGAGACGGCCAGACAGATCAACTGTCCGGCTCCTTTGCCCGAAGACCCAGCAGACGCTCTTCTGGCGAAGATGCTGACTCCGGCTCCTTATACAGTGCCGGAGAAGACCAAGAAGGCCAAGGGAACCCAAAAGAGTTCCCGATGCCAGGCGTCATCAGACTCACCGTCCGAGGACTCTATGGCGCAATCCTCCCCCGAAGATGAGGAGGCAGAAGATGATGCTCCCCCTCCAGATGGGGGAGACAAGAAAAGGAAGGCCGCCCCAACTGGGGAGGCCGAAGGGTCCAAGAAGGGAAGGACTATCCTTCCGGACAGTTCTACCACCGCCACCGATGGCGAAGACGAGTGGCTGCCCAGGGCCAAGCCCCTGGGGAAGTCGTAAGTATTCGAATACCAGAGTAACACATAGCATTCCTTTGTCGCACTGCTTCACCGAACGCCAAATATGATTATGCAGGCCGCCACGAGCCCGTATCGATGTATCGTCGAACGGCTCCCTGGGTTCGTTGGATATGGATAGCGATCCAGTTCCGACCGCCGCCACCCCTCACCCTGTGGATGACGCCGAGGTATTGTCTCAAGAGGCACCGGGTTGAGGGGGGACAGTCCCGAAGGCGCCTCAAGGTGGCCTTCCAGACTCCGAGAGCAGAGGGGACAAGGCCCCTGAGGGCTCCGAGTTCGGCCCTCAGCCGAACACCGCGCCGGAACCTTCAGTGGTTCCGGACTCGGGCAGGCGGCCTCCTTCTAAGAGGGGCAAGACGCATGTACCGGTGACCTCTGTCCATCCAGAGGTGCCAGACAATCTGCTGGAAGCACTTCGCGGCGCTTCCATCGACGAGGAGCACCGCACTATTATGAATGCGGTGATCCAGAAGGTTCAGTCCGCCAAGAGCGGATTGACTGAAGCCTGTGCCAGCCTTCTAACAGGCTTTGAGGTAAGTGTTTAAAATATAGGAAAAATATTACCGCATAGACAGTATCCCCTGATGCTCTGTTCGGTGTTCACAAAGAAAAGCCGAACAAAGGATCAAACAATATCGCAGGAGTCTAATATAAGTATGTCAATATGCGTATGCAGGCTTCGTTGCTGGCGTCCGCCGCACTGACTGCGGAGGTCGTCGTACTGAAGCAGGACCTTAAAGGGTCCCAAGACGAGCTCGGTCTTGCCAAGAAGCAGCTCGAGGAGAACAAAGGTAAGTAGTACCTAGTCTATGGATATGTATAAAAAGAATGCGATTCCAAAATGACAGAATCATCATGAATTTGCCAGGGGCCACGACCGAAGTGGCGACCCTAAAGCAAGCGCTATCTGAGGCTGAAGATAAAGCGGCCAACGAGCGCACCGAGCGAGAAAAGCAAGAGGCTCGGGTGGGCGAGGTGCAGCAAGAGCTCCAGGCTCTCGTGACGAAGCATGAGGCGTTGGAGCTTTACTCAAAGACGCGGGAGTCTGAGCTTGCCGCAGCCCTTGAGAGCGCAAAGAGTGCCAAGGCCGAAGCCCAAAAGGCCCTCCAGGAGATCGACGCAATGAAGAAGATAGCGGCGGGTAAGGCATTCCATATGCAAAGCAAGCATGTAAAAGTAAATTACCGATTACTTACCCGAATTCGGAGCTCTCCAGGAGCATTCGCAAATTTCCCCCGCAGTGTGTTGGATGCCTTGAAGTTTTACTGGGCCGAGGATGGGAGCTCAACGGAGAAGTTGTTCTGGGCCCAGTATACTGGGACCGAACACCCAGTGTCTGTGAGCAACCAGCTAAAGCTGATGGTCGAACTTCACAAGGCGGCCGAACAGGCTATGAAGGGATTTATAGTCCGGCTGTGGCATGGCAACGCCCTTCCGAACAGCTACTTCGGCCTAGTGAGGCAGCTTGTGGATGCCTGCCCGCGGCTGGAGGTCGTGAAGCGATCCGTCTGCATTGAAGGTGCACGCCGGGCTTTCGCCCGTGTGAAGTTGCAATGGGTCAAGCTAGACGCCGTGAAGCTGATCAAGGAAGGGCCGCCGGAGGGCAAGGAGCATCGCCACCCCAAGATGTACTATGAGGGTGTTCCGCAGGGTGCCCGTCTCATAGCGGACGAGTGCATGAAAGATATAATATTTGAGTGAAACTTGCTCGTGCGATCCTGTATTTATGAAAACTTGTTCATATGCGTATGCAACGCTTATTTGAATTTAAAATATTACCTTCTGTTTGGCTGTTTATCAATATGAGAGATGGCTAGTCCTCGGCTTCTGCCCCCGTGCCACGAGTGCTGGGGTGTTCGGGATAAACCTGAGCACTCTTGTTCCCATTTTTGGGTCCTTCGAGGGAGGCGCTCAGCACAACGAACAAGGCAACCAGACTAATAATGCTTTATCACTCTCACTTAGCCATAGAATTCTATAATTTTAAATTTCGGCGAAGCCCTTAGTATTCGGAAGGCCGAATTCGGGGCGCAATACACACCTTTAAGCCGGACAAGGCCGGCCCCTCGCTTTAAGCGGCATAAGTCTTTAGGGACTCGAAACCTCGCAGAACAGCGACCAGTCTCTCGCCTTATCACGACAGTCAGTTTTAGCTTTCTCTACTGAGGTGCTCAGCCCAGTAGAAACGGGGCACAATCGCAGTAGTTCTCCTAGAACTACCTTAGCCGATAGAGCGGAACGTAAGGTACCAAAACATAGGAGCCGGGCAAACCCAACATTTGACCAAAGACATGATTCGGAGCTGATGCATATAATGTTATAAGTTCGGGGTGCCGCACTTGTGAAAGTGTTCGGACTTTTCACACCATATTGTGGGGTACGTAAGCCCCTGGTGTATTGGCCGTACCAAAGTGTATGGTTGCAAGGCGTCATTAATGAACACACATATATATATATATAACAAAAATGCAATAATAGTCGTAATGTTATGCATTGTTTATTCAAAAAGGTGCGTTAAAGCAGAATGATACAGATAGTCGATAAGAAAAGAGTAGGACTATGTCCCTTCCAAGGGCAAGCTGAGGAATAATATTAAATCAAATATTTCGCTCGTTATTGTAATCCACCTGGGAATTCCGTGGTGTGACGTAGCTTTCTGCCTCCTTGGTTGCTGCATCATGTGTTCGGAAATAGTGCTGCCGGACAGGGTTTCCAAAGATTAAGGTCCTGAAAAAGAGAAAAATAACAAAGCGGGAAGCCCCTAGTGCGGTTTAAGCCGCGTCTTGGGGTGTGCCACAGTTGTGCCCCCCCTCCCCACCTGTGCCCATGGTATTTTTAATGCGTAATTATGTACGCGTGGCACGAGTTTTGCCGTTTGGCTGGGACTGGGGTGGGGGTCGTGTTGCCACGCGAGCTCTGATCGCGCCTGGCGGTCTAGTTGCCGACTTTTCCGAGCGCGCTTGAAGGTGTCCGGGTCTTGAAATGCCGAACTGGTGGATTGCCCTGAGAGGCTGTTTTGCGCTTCTGCTGCGAGGGCCGCAGTGTGCTCCTCCATTCGGAGAGAGCGCTCTGTGTTTCCATTGACTGTAATAACCCCATGAGGTCCTAGCATCTTGAGCTTGAGGTATGCATAATGCGGTACCACATTGAATCTCGCAAATGCGGTTCGCCCGACCAGTGCATGATAACCACTGAAGAACGGGACTGTATCAAAGATTAACTCTTCGCTTCGAAAGTTATCCGGGGATCCGAAGACCACTTCCAATGTAATTGAGCCTGTGCAATGGGCCTCTACGCCTGGAATAACGCCTTTAAAGGTCGTTTTTGTGGGTTTGATCCTTGAGGGGTCTATACCCATTTTGTGCGCACTGTGTCCTGATAAAGCAGGTTCAGGGTGCTGCCGCCATCCATAAGAACTCGAGTGAGGTCAAATCCGTCAATGATTGGGTCTAGAACCAGTGCGGAGAATCCGCCAGGACGGATACTAGTGGGGTGGTCCCTGCGATCGAAAGTGATCGGATAGGAGGACCATGGGTTGAACTTTGGGGCGACTGGCTCCAACGCATATATGTCACTGAGCGCACGCTTCCGCTCCCTCTTGGGGATATGGGTTGCGTATATCATGTTCACCGTCCGCACTCGTGGGGGAAACCTCTTCTGTCCTCCGGTGTGTGGCTGCCGGGGCACCTCCTCGTCATCGCTATGTGGCCCCTTATCCTTGTTTTCGGAATTAACTTGCCGGCCTGCTTGAACACCCAACAATCCATGTTGGTGTGATTGGCTAGCTTATCTAGAGTCCATGGCCGGAGAAGGATCCGGCAGTTTAACAACACGGCTCTCGTGCAAGGTAAGGTCGATGTTCGGCTCGATCGCCGCTAAGGGTAAGGCCTCCATGGCGGGGTCCATCCACCCGTCCACGGAAGGCGTAACTGGCTCCGAATTGAGGGTCGGAGCAGCTGCCGGTGCGATCTCCTTAACACTGTCCGATGGTAGGGCTAGATCGTACTCATCGTGACCGCGTGACGCACCAGGAAGAGGCTTGAATCCGTCGAAGATCAAGTCTCCGCGGATATCGGCCGTGTAGTTTAAGCTTCCAAACCTGACCTGGTGGCCAGGGGCGTAACTTTCAATCTGCTCCAAATGGCCAAGCAAATTGGCCCGCAGTGCAAAGCCGCCGAACACAAAGATCTGTCCGGGAAAAAAGTCTCACCCTGGACTGCATCGCTATCGATGATAGTAGGAGCCATCAAACCTAACGGCGACGACATAGAGGAACTCTCAATGAAAGCACCAATGTCGGTGTCAAAACTAGCGGATCTCGAGTAGGGGGTCCTGAACTGTGCGTTTAAGGCGGATGGTACAGGAGGCAGGGAACACAATGTTTTACCCAGGTTCGGGCCCTCTTGATGGAGGTAAAACCCTACGTCCTGCTTGATTAATATTGATGATATGGGTAGTACAAGAGTAGATCTACCACGAGATCAGAGAGGCTAAACCCTAGAAGCTAGCCTATGGTATGATTGTATGTTGTCCTACGGACTAAAACCCTCCGGTTTATATAGACACCGGAGGGCTAGGGTTATACAAGGTCGGTTACAAAGGAGGAGATACACATATCCCTATTGCCCAGCTTGCCTTCCACGCCAATTAGAGTCCCATCCGGACACGAGACGAAGTCTTCAATCTTGTATCTTCATAGTCTAGAAGTCCGGCCAAAGGATATAGTCCGGCTGTCCGGAGACCCCCTAATCCAGGACTCCCTTAGCCATCGTACGGGCCTTCATGAAGTGTTTCCAGGATGTCATCTTTGCAAGAAGGGGGTGCGGGAATGGGGATCGGGATTCGCGGATTCGGGGGTTGCCGACACTAGAGGAGACAAGCCGGGGAATCTTAAGGAGGGGGACTTAGATAGACCCAGATATTTTCATCGCAAACGGTTCCTAGAAAACAACTGTGTGTGATGTTGTAGATATTTTTTATTAGATGTGAAAGACGAATTTGGAATAATGTGCCAACGGATGGTGTTTTAAATGAACGAGAAATTTTGTAGTACTAATACAACTGTCATGTCAAATTTTGGAAAATTTCAGGGGTCATTTGACCTTCTAAGACATTTAAGTGATTTTCTAGCAATTTAATGACCGTAATTGAAATTTGAACTACATGAACATGCAACAGCTAACCATAATGGTTTGAAAACTCATATTTCATGTAGTTGTGTGCGATTTAATTCCATGTGTAGTAAATTGGATGGAATTTTCAAACATATTGGTCTAACAGCTATGGCACAATTAAGCATGGAGTGACATGGCACTTTAATTCCAAAAAACGCATGAAACCTTGGTTGATGTAATGTCATGCCACTAAGATGATGTGGTAATTTTTTTGCATGTTTGACGAAAGTTAGGACACACACCCCTCACAAACCGGAGCAACTCGCTAGAAGGTTCGTGGTTCCGAGAGGGAACAATGCATGTTTGATGACGAACGGGAGATAGCTTCCTCTTACGGCCTTCAATTTTTTTCAACGTCTAACATGCACTACTACAACTGTAATGTGAAATTTTGGAAAATTCTAGGGGTCATTTGACCTTTTAAAGACATTTAAGTGATTTTCTAACCATTTAATGACCGTAATTCAAATTTGAACTACATCTACATTCAACGCCTAACCAAAACGGTTTGAAAAATCATATATGTGTATTTGTGTGCGAGTTAATTCCATCTGCAGTAAATTAGAAAGAATTTTCAAACATATTGGTCTCATGACATGGACACATGCGTATGTATGCATGGTGTGACATGGCATTTTAATTCAAAAAATAGAAAAATGATCAGAAACACTTGAAACCTTGGTTGATGTAATGTCATGCCACCAAGATGATGTGGTAAAGAAATTCGCATGTTTGACGAACATTTGGACACACAACCCTCACAAAATGGAGCAACTCGCTAGAAGGTTCGTGGTTCCGAGAGGGAACAATGCATGTTCGATGACTGATGTGTACTACACAACCTTCTTCTTGTAGACGTTGTTGGGCCTCCAAGTGCAGAGGTTTGTAGGACAGTAACAATGGATGACCTAAGGTTTATCAATCCGGTCTCTCTCAAGCAAGCCTGCAACCAAATAACAAAGAGTCTCTTTTGTCCCCAACACACCCAATGCAATGGTAAATTGTATAGGTGCACTAGTTTGGCGAAGAGATGGTGATACAAGTGGTATATGGATAGTAGATAAAGGTTTTTGTAATCTGAAAATATAAAAACAGCAAGGTAACTAATGATAAAAGTGAGCGTAAACGGTATTGCAACGCGTTGAAACAAGGCCTAGGGTTCATACTTTCGCTAGACAAGTTCCCTCAACAATACTAACATAATTGGATCACATAACTATCCCTCAACATGCAACAAAGAGTCACTCCCAAGTCACTAATAGCGGAGAACAAACGAAGAGATTATGGTAGGGTACGAAACCAACTCAAAGTTATTCTTTCCAATCTATCCGTTGGGCTATTCCTATAAGTGTCACAAATAGCCCTAGAGTTCGTACTAGAATAACACCTTAAGACACAAATCAACCAAAACCCTAATGTCACCTAGATACTCCAATGTCACCTCAAGTATCCGTGAGTATGATTATATGATATGCATCACACAATCTCAGATTCATCTATTCAACCAACACAAAGGACCTCAAAGAGTGCCCCAAAGTTCTACCGGAGAATCACGACGAAAATGTGTGCCAACCCCTATGCATAGGTTCATGGGCGGAACCCGCAAGTTGATCACCAAAACATACATCAAGTGAATCACGTGGAATCCCATTGTCACCACAGATACGCACAGCAAGACATACATCAAGTGTTCTCAAATCTTTAAAGACTCAATCCGATAAGATTACTTCAAGGGGAAAACTCAATCCATTACAAGATAGTAGAGGCGGAGGAGAAACATAAGATACAACTATAATAGGAAAGCTCGCGATACATCAAGATCGTGCCAAATCAAGAACACGAGAGAGAGAGAGATCAAACACATAGCTACTGGTACATACCCTCAGCCCCGAGGGAGAACTACTCCCTCCTCGTCATAGAGAGCACCGGGATGATGAAGATGGCCACCGGAGAGGGATTCCCCCTCCGGCAGGGTGCCGGAACGGGTCTAGATTGGCTTTCAGTGGCTAAGGAGGCTTCTGGCGGCGGAACTCCTAATCTATTGTGCTCCCGGATGTTTTTAGGGTATATGGAGATATATAGGCGGAAGAAGTACGTCAGGGGAGCCACGAGGGGCCAACGAGGGTGGAGGTCGCGCCCAGGGGGTGGGCGCGCCCCCTGCCTCGTGGCTTTCTTGTTGCTTCCCATACGTGGACTCCAAGTCTCCCGGGTTGCTTTCTTTCCAAAAATAAGTTCCGTGAAGTTTCAGGTCAATTGGACTCTGTTTGATTTTCCTTTTCTGCGATACTCTAAAACAAGGAAAAAAAGAAACTGGCACTGGGCTCTGGGTTAATAGGTTAGTCCCAAAAATCATATAAAATAGCATACAAATGCATATAAAACATCCAAGGTTGATAATATAATAGCATGGAACAATCAAAAATTATAGATACATTGGAGACGTATCAGCATCCCCAAGCTTAATTCCTGCTCATCCTCGAGTAGGTAAATGATAAAAACTATTTTTTTGATGTGGAATGCTACCTAACATATTCATCATGTATTTCTCTTTATTGTAGAAAGAACATTCAGATTGATAAGATTCAAGACAAAAGTTTAATATTGACATAGAAATGATAATACTTCAAGCATACTAACTAAGCAATCATGTCTTCTCAAAATATCATGGCCAAAGAAATCTATCCCTACAAAATCATATAGTCTGGCTATGCTCTATCTTCACCACACAAAATATTTGAATCATGCACAACCCCGATGACAAGCCAAGTAATTGTTTCATACTTTTGATGTTCTCAAACTTTTTCAATCTTCACGCAATACATGAGCGTGAGCCATGGACATAACACTATAGGTGGAATAGAATGGTGGTTGTGGAGAAGACAAAAAGGAGAAGATAGTCTCACATCAACTAGGCGTATCAACGGGGTATGGAGATGCCCATCAATAGATATCAATGTGAGTGAGTAGGGATTGCCATGCAATGGATGCACTAGAGCTATAAGTGTATGAAAGCTCAAAAAGAAACTAAGTGGTTGTGCATCCAACTCGCTTGCTCACGAAGACCTAGGGCATTTTGAGGAAGCCCATCATTGGAATATACAAGCCAAGTTCTATAATGAAATATTCCCACTAGTATATGAAAGTGACAACATAGGAGACTCTCTATCATGAAGATCATGGTGCTACTTTGAAGCACAAGTGTGGTAAAAGGATAGTAGCATTGCCTCTTCTCTCTTTTTCTCTCATTTTTTATTTATTTTTATTTGGGCCTTCTCCTTTTTTATGGCCTCTTTTTTTCTCTTTTCTTATTTGGGCTTCTTTGGCCACTTTTATTTATTTATTTTTCGTCCGGAGTCTCATCCCGACTTGTGGGGGAATCATGGTCTCCATCATCCTTTCCTCACTGGGACAATGCTCTAATAATGATGATCATCACACTTTTATTTACTTACAATTCAAGAATTACAACTCGATACTTAGAACAAGATATGACTCTATATGAATGCCTCTGGCGGTGTACCGGGATGTGCAATGATGCATGAGTGACATGTATGAAAGAATTATGAACGGTGGCTTTGCCACAAATACAATGTCAACTACATGATCATGCAAAGCAATATGACAATGATGGAGCGTGTCATAATAATGGAATGGTGGAAAGTTGCATGGCAATATATCTCGGAATGGCTATGGAAATGCTATAACAGGTAGGTATGGTGGCTGTTTTGAGGAAGATATATGGTGGGTTTATGGTACCGGTGAAAGTTGCGCGGTACTAGAGAGGCTAGCAATGGTGGAAGGGTGAGAGTGCGTATAATCCATGGACTCAACATTAGTCATAAAGAACTCACATACTTATTAAAAAAATCTATTAGTTATCGAAACAAAGTACTACACGCATGCTCCTAGGGGGATAGATTGGTAGGAAAAGACCATCGCTCGTCCCCGACCGACACTCATAAGGAAGGCAATCAATAAATACATCATGCTCCGACTTCATCACATAACGGTTCACCATACGTGCATGCTACGGGAATCACAAACTTCAACACAAGTATTTCTCAAATTCACAACTACTCAACTAGCATGACTCTAATATCACCATCTTCATATCTCAAAACAATTATCAAGCATCAAACTTCTCATAGTATTCAATGCACTCTATATGAAAGTTTTTATTTTATCCCTCTTGGGTGCCCATCATATTTAGGACTAATTTCATAACCAAAGAAAACTACCATGCTGTTCTAAAGACTCTCAAAATAATATAAGTGAAGCATGAGAGTTCATCTATTTCTATAAAATAAAACCACCACCGTGCTCTAAAAAGATATAAGTGAAGCACTAGAGCAACAAAAAACTACTCCAAAAGATATAAGTGAAGATTAATGAGTAGTCGAATAATTATGAAACTATATGAAGACTCTCTAACATTTAAGAATTTGAGATCTTGGTATTTTATTCAATCAGCAAGCAAAACTTAGGATCAACCGAAACTAACCGATAGTTGTTGAAGAAGAAAGGTGGGATGCCAACCGGGGCATCCCCAAGCTTAGACGCTTGAGACTTCTTGAAATATTACCTTGGGATGCCTTGGTCATCCCGAAGCTTGAGCTTTTTTGTCTCCTTAATTCCTCTCATATCACGGTCTCCCTAAATCTCAAAAGCTTCATCCACACAAACCTCAACAAGGACTTGTGAGATAAGTTAGTATAAACCATTGCAAAGACCTTATCATACTCTACTATAGCAAATCACTAAAATTATTATTCAACATTGCATACTAAATGCCTCTGCATATTTAATAGTCCTATCCTCAAATAGAATAATTAAAGAAGCAAACATATGCAAACAATGCAAACATAACAGCAATCTGCCTAAACAGGACAGTCTGTAAATAGTGCAGCAAGATCCATACTTCCCTAGCTCCAAAAATTATGAAATAAAATTCCCACCGTAGTGAATTTATCAGATCTTAATATGAAAAAGGTTTCAACATTTTATCACATTGTGACTTTTCTAGGGAATTATTGCAACAGCGGTAAAATTTCTGTTTTCAAACAGCAACATGTAAACTTGTAACATAGGCATAGTAAAGGCTATCAATGCCACTTTTATTGAAATAAAAGATGCGAAACATTGTTCTAAATAACAGAAAGCAAATCCTAACAAAATAAATTGACGCTCGAAGAAAAACACATATCATGTGGTGAATAAAAATATAGCTGCAAGTAAAGTTACCGATGAACAAAGACGAAAGAGGGGATGCCTTCCGGGGCATCCCCAAGCTTAGGCTCTTGGTTGTCATTGAATATTACCTTGGGGTGCCTTGTGAATCCCCAATCTTAGGCTCTTGCCACTCCTTATTCCATAGTCCATCGAATCTTTACCCAAAACTTGAAAACTTCACAACACAAAACTTAACAGAAAACTCGTAAGCTCCGTTAGTATAAGAAAATAAATCACCACTTAGGTGCTGTTGTGAACTCATTCTAAATTAATATTGGTTTAATATCTACTATATTCCAACTTATATATGGTTCATACCCTCCGATACTACTCATAGATTCATCAAAATAAGCAAACAACACATCAAAAACAGAATCTGTCAAAAACAGAACAGTCTGTAGTAATCTGGATCAAACATACACTTATATAACTCATAAAATTCTCAAATAAATTGGTGGACCTTAGGAATTTATGTATTAATCATATTCAAAAAGAATTCTCGTGAGCGCTAAAGTTTCTATTTTATACCGCAAGATCTACAAGACTTTCCCTAAGTCTTCCCAACGGTTCTACTTGGCACAAACACGAATTAAACACATAAAACCACATCTAAACAGAGGCTAGATGAATTATTTATTAATAAACAGGAACACAAATCAAGGAACGAAAATGAAGTTGGGTTGCCTCCTGAAGGAAATATGCCCTAGAGGCAATAATAAAGTTATTATTTATTTCCTTATTTCATGATAAATGTTTATTATTCATGCTAGAATTGTATTATCCGGAAACATAATACATGTGTGAATACATAAACAAACAGAGTGTCACTAGTATGCCTCTACTTTACTAGCTCGTTGATCAAAGATGGTTAAGTTTCCTAACCATAGACATGAGTTGTCATTTGATTAATGGGATCACATCATTAGGAGAATGATGTGATTGACTTGACCCATTCCGTTAGCTTAGCACTTGATCGTTTAGTTTGTTGCTATTGCTTTCTTCATGACTTATAGATGTTCCTATGACTATGAGATTATGCAACTCCCGTTTACTGGAGGAACACTTTGTGTGCCACCAAACGTCACAACGTAACTGGGTGATTATAAAGGTGCTCTACAGGTGTCTCCAAAGGTACTTATTGGGTTGGCGTATTTCGAGATTAGGATTTGTCACTCCGATTGTCGGATAGGTATCTCTAGGCCCACTCGGTAATGCACATCACTATAAGCCTTGCAAGAATTGAAACTAATGAGTTAGTTGCGGGATGATGTATTACAGAACGAGTAAAGAGACTTGCCGGTAATGAGATTAAACTAGGTATTGAGATACCGATGATCGAATCTCAGGCAAGTAACATACTGATGACAAAGGGAACAACGCATGTTGTTATGCGGTCTGACCGATAAAGATCTTCGTAGAATATGTAGGAGCAAATATGGGCATCCAGGTCCCGCTATTGGTTATTGACCAGAGAGGTGTCTCGGTCATGTCTACATAGTTCTCGAACCCGTAGGGTCCGCACGCTTAACATTCTTTGACGATATAGTACTATATGAGTTATGTATGTTGGTGACTGAATGTTGTTCGGAGTCCAGGATGAGATCACGAACATGACGAGGAACTCTGGAATGGTCCGGAGATAAAGTTTGATATATGGGATAATAGTGTTTGGTCACCGGAAGGCTTCCGGAATTTACCGGAAGGGGTTCCGAATGTTTCCCAAAATGTTTGGGTACGAGAACACTTTATTTGGGCCAAAGGGGAAAGCCCACAAGGTTTTTGGAAAGCGCAAAAGGAAGTTTTGCGGAGTCCGGGGGCCAGACGCCAGGGTCCCTGGCGTCTGGGTCCAGACGCGGGGAACCCTGGCGTCTGGCCCTGGAGTCCGAGAAGGACTCTTGCCTTTCGGGTGAAACCGACTTTGTGGAGGCTTTTAATCCAAGTTTTGACCCCAAGGCTCAACATATAAATAGAGGGGTAGGGATAGCACCCAAGACACATCAAGAAACACCAAGCCGTGTGCCGGCAACCCCGTCCCCTCTAGTTTATCCTCCGTCCTAGTTTTCGTAGTGCTTAGGCGAAGCCCTGCGGAGATTGTTCTTCACCAACACCGTCACCACGCCGTCGTGCTGCCGGAACTCATCTACTACTTCGCCCCTCTTGCTGGATCGAGAAGGCAAGGACGTCACCGAGCCGAACGTGTGTAGAACTCGGAGGTGTCGTGCTTTCGGTACTTGGATCGGTCGGATTGTGAAGACGCACGACTACATCAACCGCGTTGATATAACGATTCCGCGAACGGTCTACGAGGGTACGTAGACAAGACTCTCCCCTCTCGTTGCTAGGCATCACCATGATCTTGCGTGTGCGTAGGAAAATTTTGAAATTACTACGTTCCCCAACATCTCCCAACAAGCGCTATCGTTTAACACCCCTAGCTGGGCATGATGATTTCAATGATGCTCACATAAAGGATAAGAATTGAAACATAAAGAGAGCATCATGAAGAATATGACTAACACATTTAAGTCTAACCCACTTCCTATGAATAGGGATTTTGTGAGCAAACAACTTGTGGGAACAAGAATCAACTTGCATAGGAAGGCAAAACAAGCACAACTTCAAGATTTTAAGCACATAGAAAGGAAACTTGATATTATTGCAATTCCTACAAGCATATGTTCCTCCCTCATAATAATTTTCTGTAGCATCATGAATGAATTCAATAATATAACCAGCACCTAAATCATTCTTTTCATGATCTACAAGCATAGAAAATTTACTACTCTCCACATAAGCAAAATTCTTCTCATGAATAATAGTGGGAGGAAACTCAACAAAATAACTATCATGTGATTGAAAATTAAGATCAATATGAAAATTTTCATGGTTATCATTATTCTTTAAAGCATACGTGTCATCACAATAATCATCATAGATAGGAGGCATGCTTTCATCATAATAAATTTGCTCATCAAAACTTGCGGGACAAAAAATATCATCTTCATCAAACATAGCTTCCCCAAGCTTGTGGCTTTGCTTATCATTAGCATAGTCACTCGCATAATTAATAGTATGGATAGCACCAATAGTATAGCAATTATCATATTCTTCCAAGCAAGTGCCAAAAAGATTTTCAAGATCATAAGAAGTATCATTATCTTCCACAATTATATTTTCATGAGGCACAATAGTAATAGGAGTAGCATTATTTGGGAGAGATATCTTTTTACCTCTCTTCCTTTTTCTTTTCTTCTTCTTCACCACATCATGTGTGGGTTCAATCTTATTTTTGGAGCTCCTTATTAATGAGATTCGTTTAAAAGGAGGCTCCTCCTCGTTACCTGATTCATCATAAGAAATAATAGGAGGGTATTGGGAAGTCTCTTCCCTTTCATTAGTATTCTCTTAATCTTCTATATGTTTTCTTTTATTTATATAATTGGCAATATAAGGATTTTCAATGCAATTCACCGCACAATACATATAAATATCCTCTAGATCAAAACCAAGAAGTTTATAACGGGCAAATTCTGGAAGATCCCCAGTTATATGTTTCATTTCTTCGCAATCCATAAGCAAGCTAAGTTCATTATAATGTGCAAGGGGAATCAACTCATCACAATTTTTGGACACAATTAGATCATGAAACAATTTGCGTCGGATGCTTAAATGACCACGTTCATTGCAAAGCTCACAAGTGTGGCCAAGAAAATTTAAATTTTCAGCACAATCATCTAGCCTTTCTTGCAACAATTTAGTTTCTAAGTACTTATGCCTGTTGCAATATCTATCTTCCCTATTTGTTGTGTACTTACAAACCCAATGCACCCCACAAAAATTGACATGTTTTAGGAGACATTTTCATCATAACTAGTGCAATCATCATTAGTACCATGGATATTCAAGGAGTTCATACTAACAACATTGCAATCATGCTCATCATTCAAATATTTAGTGCCAAACATTCTAATGCATTCTTCTTCTAGCACTTGAGCACAATTATCGGAATCCTTATTCTCACAATAGATATTAAAAAGATAAAGCGTATGAGGCAAACTTAATTCCATTTTTTAATTTCTTTTATAAACTAAACTAGTGATAAAACAAGAAACTAAAAGACTTGATTGCAAGATCTAAAGATATACCTTCAAGCACTCACCTCCCCAGCCACGGCGCCAGAAAAGAGCTTGATGTCTACTACACATTCTTCTTCTTGTAGACTTTGTTGGGCCTCCAAGTGCAGAGGTTTGTAGGACAGTAGCAAATTTTCCCTCAAGTAGATGACCTAAGGTTTATCAATCCATGGGAGGCATAGGATGAAGATGGCCTCTCTCAAGAAACCCTGCAACCAAATAACAAAGAGTCTCTTGTGTCCCCAACACACCAAATACAATGGTAAATTGTATAGGTGCACTAGTTCGGGGAAGAGATGGTGATACAAGTGGTATATGGATAGTAGATAAAGGTTTTTGTAATCTGAAAATATAAAAACATCAAGGTAACTAATGATAAAAGTGAGCATAAATAGTATTGCAACGCGTTGAAACAAGGCCTAGGGTTCATACTTTCGCTAGTGCAAGTTCCCTCAACAATACTAACATAATTGGATCACATAACTATCCTTCAACATGCAACAAAGAGTCACTCCAAAGTCACTAATAGCGGAGAACAAACGAAGAGATTATGGTAGTGTACGAAACCACCTTAAAGTTATTCTTTCCAATCAATCTGTTGGGCTATTTCTATAAGTGTCACAAACAGACCTAGAGTTCGTACTAGAATAACACCTTAAGACACAAATCAACCAAAACCCTAATGTCACCTAGATACTCCAATGTCACCTCAAGTATCCATGGGTATGATTATACGATATGCATCACACAATCTCAGATTCATCTATTCAACCAACACAAAGGACCTCAAAGAGTGCCCCAAAGTTCTTCCGGAGAATCACGACGAAAACGTATGCCAACCCCTATGCATAGGTTCATGGGCGGAACCCGCAAGTTGATCACCAAAACATAGATCAAGTGAATCACATGGGATCACATTGTCACCATAGATACACATGGTAATCCATACGTCAAGTGTTCTCAAATCTTTAAAGACTCAATCCGATAAGATTACTTCAAGGGGAAAACTCAATCCATTACAAGAGAGTATAGGGGGAGGAGAAACATAAGATCCAACTATAATAGCAAAGCTCGCGATACATCAAGATCGTGCCAAATCAAGAACACGATAGGGAGAGATCAAACACATAGCTACTGGTACATACCCTCAGTCCCGAGGGAGAACTACTCCCTCCTCGTCATGGAGAGCACCGGGATGATGAAGATGGCCACCGGCGAGGGATTCCCCCTCCGGCAGGGTGCCGGAATGGGTCTAGATTGGCTTTCGGTGGCTATAGAGGCTTCTGGCGGCGGAACTCCCGATCTATTGTGCTCCCGGATGTTTTTAGGGTATATGAAGATATATAGGCGGAAGAAGTACGTCATGGGAGCCACGAGGGGCCCACGAGGGTGGAGGGCGCGCCCAGGGGGGTGGGCGCGCCCCCCTACCTCGTGGCTTCCTCGTTGCTTCCCTTACGTGGACTCCAAGTCTCCCGGGTTGCTTTCCTTCCAAAAATAAGTTCCGTGAAGTTTCAGGTCAATTGGACTCCGTTTGATTTTCCTTTTCTGCGATGCTCTAAAACAAGGAAAAAACAGAAAGTGGCATTGGGCTCTGGATTAATAGGTTAGTCCCAAAAATCATATAAAATAGCATACAAATGCATATAAAAAATCCAAGGTTGACAATATAATAGCATGGAACAATCAAAAATTATAGATACGTTGGAGATGTATCAATGACGAACGGGAGATAGCTTCCTCTCACGGCCTTCAAATCTTTTCCTACGTTTACGTGCACTAATACAACTGTCATGTAAAAGTTTGGTAAATTTCAGGGGTCATTTGACCTTTTATAGACATTTAAGTGGTTTTCTAACCATTTAATGACCGTAATTCAAATTTGAACTACATCCACATGCAACGCCTAACCATAACGGTTTGAAAAATCATATTTTTGTGTACTTGTGCGCGAGTGAATTCCATGTGCAGTAAATTAGAAGGAATTTCCAAACATATTGGTGTCAAGGAATGGGCACATGCATGGAGTGCATGCCATGGCATTTTAATTCCAATAAATAAAAAAATGATCACAAAAACATGAAACCTTGCTTGATTTAATGTCATCCACCAAGATGATGTGGTAAAGAAATTGGCACGTTTGACTAAAGTTGGGACACACACCCCTCACAAACCGGAGCAACTCTACAGAAGGTTCGTGGTTCCGAGAGGGAACAATGCATGTTCGATGACGAACGGGAGATAGCTTCCTCTTACGACCTTCAAATTTTTCTACATCTAACGTGCACTACTACAACTGTAATGTGAAAGCTTGGAAAATTCTAGGGGTCATTTGACCTTTTAAAGACATTTATGTGATTTTCTAACCATTTTATGACCGTAATTCAAATATGAACTACATCTACATGCAACGCCTAACCAAAACAATTTGAAAAATCATATTTGTGTACTTGTGTGTGTGTTAATTCCATGTGCAGTAAATTAGAAAGAATTTTCAAAAATATTGGTCTCACGACATGGACACATGTATATGTATGCATGGAGTGACATGGCATTTTAATTCACAAAAAAAGAAAAATGATCAGAAACACATGAAACCTTGGTTGATGTAATGTCATGCCACCAAGATGATGTGTTAAAGAAATTGGCATGTTTGACGAATGGTTGGACACACGCCCCTCACAAACCGGAGCAACTCGCTAGAAGGTTCGTGGTTCCGAGAGGGAACAATGCATGTTTGATCATGAACGAGGGATAGCTTCCTCTTACTGCCTTGAATTTTTTTCCTACATTTAACGTGCAACTGTCATGTGAAAATTTGGTAAATTTCAGGGGTCATTTAACCTTATAAAGACATTTAAGTGATTTTCTAACCATTTAATGACCATAATTCAAATTCGAACTACATCTACATGCAGTGCCTAACCAAAACGGTTTGAAAAATCATATTTTTGTGTACTTGTGTGCAAATTAATTCCATGTGCAGTAAATTATAAGGAAATTTCAAACATATTGGTGTCAAGGCATGGACACATGCATGGAGTGCATGCCATGGCATTTTAATTCCAAAAATTTAAAAAATGATCAGGAAAACATGAAACCATGCTTGATTTAATGTCATGCAACCAAGATGATGTGGTAAAAAAATTGGCCTGTTTGACGAAAGTTTGGACACACACCCCTCACAAACCGGAGCAACTCACTAGAAGGTTCGTGGTTCTGAGAGGGAACAATGCATGTTTGCTAACGGACGGGAGATAGCTT
The DNA here is from genome assembly GCF_002162155.2 of Triticum dicoccoides. Classification (NCBI taxonomy): domain Eukaryota; kingdom Viridiplantae; phylum Streptophyta; class Magnoliopsida; order Poales; family Poaceae; genus Triticum; species Triticum dicoccoides. The sequence continues at coordinate 635,105,785 of NC_041392.1, read as the reverse complement.
CCTCTTACGGCTTCAAATTTTTTCCTATGTTTAACATGCACTAATACAACTATCATGTTAAAATTTGGAAATTTTCAGGGGTCATTTGACCTTTTAAAGACATTTAAGTGATTTCTAACCATTTAATGACCATAATTCAAATTTGAACTACATCTACATGCAACGCCTAACCAAAATGGTTTGAAAAATCATATTTTTGTGTACTTGTGTGCGATTTAAAAATTCATCAGACGATGTAAATATCTGGTGTTCAAAAAAGAAAATTTAAAGATCTGGCAAGACAACTGAACCCCACACGATTGGCAGTCTATCTCGCGGCTCGAAGGTATGGTAGGTGAATAGAGGGGATCAATAATCAGACATGATTCTGCATTGGAAACCGTCAGCTATTATGTTCACACATGCATTGGAAACCGTCAGCTATTATGTTCACACGTGGATTTTGGCTATTATGTTCACACACGGATTTTGCTCCGGGAATCGTGTGCAATTCAAACTACAGTACTCATAAATACTGGCGACCGGCGTTTGTACTGTCCCCGTCGATCTATATTCTGGCCGCCAATAAATACTACCTTGCTCACGTTGTCCCACCCGCATTCTTATCTACATCCTCCCCTCACTCACCCTCTCTCTCACTCTAAATCTCTACCATGGCACCGCCGGTCTGCCCACGTGCCGACGAGGAGTCTCCACTCCCCGAGGACGCTCACTTGATTATCTGCGACGAGGACCCCTATGCGTAGCCTGACGAGGTTGCGCCGGACCCCCCAACTTTGGACTGGTTTTGGGGCTAGTACAATCTTTGTCTGTGGAAGTCGCTGCCGCCGGCTGAGAAAGCCAGGCAAGTGGCGTTCAAGAAGGAGATGGCAGAGGAGGAAGCTAGGTACCAGGTGGCCTGTGAATCCCGTGATGCCGCCTGGAAAAAGGAGGCGGCGGAGCTTTGGGGGTGGGCGCATTGTCGTGCCGAGGAGGTGTATGAAGATGGGTACTTCGCGAGGAATGTCATAGGCGCTGGGCGCCTCGTCGCTGTGTGGAGGTGGGCTGATAAGTTCCAACATGCCAGCACGAGGAGCTCCGGTGGGCTCCCAAAGAAATGGCAAGATCAGGCGCGTGCATCCACCAGCAAGAGGCAGGTCGGTACGTCAAGCGTTGCGAGGCGGAGGAGTCTGAGTACTGCCTCCGCATTGGGAAGACGTCGTGCACCAGGGAGCTACTAGTTTGGGGCTGCCGGAGTACTGGCCCCTGGACGGATTATTAGTTTTAGTATTGATCGTTTTCAATTTTATGCATTGTTCCTAGTAGTTAAGTATCATCACGTATATGTGACGATATATATATATATATATATATATATATATTATGAATAATATATATATATATTATGAATTCCATTTTCTATCTGTTTTTGTATACTAATTTGAATATAGCTGTTATCATCCACATATACAGAATGGAAAGCGTATATATATACACACATTGAAACAGAACATATAAGAATGGAAAACATAGTACACACATTGAAACAGAGCAATAAACAGAGCAATACTATGGTTTCTATGAATACATAGCTATCCACGTCGAAATGACTTTTCAAAATAAAACGCGTCCATGAGACCATGACCAGCAGCCCTTGCCTAGGGTAGCTCTTGGCTCTGGCTGAAATCGTGCAGGCGTTCGTCCAAGTGGTCGACACGCTCGCGGTACATCTGGAGCGCGATCTCGAGCTCCAAGTTGGCTATTTCATCGGAGATCACTAGCTCGAGGATGCGACGGCCATGCTCCTCTACTGTGCCTAGGTGGACACCTGGGCCAAGGAGGCGGTCGAGCCTATGGACCAGCGCGTTGGCATCCAGCGGGCCGCGGACAAGGCGAACAGCGGCACCCATGCGAATGGCGCGGCGGGCGTCCTGTGCAACTATGGCGCGGTCGGCCTCCGGTGCTAGTACGGCGCTGAGGGCCTCTGCCCACTCCTAGTGAGGAATGGGGGTACTGACGGGACGTGTACCCAGCTGCGACACCGTGTTGACAGCAGGCAAGCGCCGCTTGATCCGCTCTTGCTGTGCGGCGCGCCGCGCCTAGGTTGCTCTACGACGCGCCATCTATCATGTTGTATGGCGAGCTGCAGCCTGTCGGTGCTGGCATGCCTATCTTGATCCACGACGCTCAAGCGCCATGCGCCAAAGGTCAGGTCAACCCTGGCGATGACGCGCATCATGACGTCGTCCATCGCGTTGCCGGGGAGCGCCTCGGCCTCGACGGGCCGTGGCGCCTGCTCGTTTTCCTTGTCGACGAGGTTGATGGCAGAGGCAGCGCTTTGGTGGGTTGGCATGCTTGGAAAAGGTGGATGTGCTACAGGCTGCGCTTGTCGCCGTGCGTCGCGCCCCCCTATGCGCAATATAACAGGATGGCGAGAAACAAGCTAGGAAATGGCGGGAAACGGTGGCGTGTTCATAAAATGCCATCAATTAATGGAAACTTAGCATCGAGCTAGCACAAGAAGTAGATGATGATCAGATGAACACGGACCACACTAGGGAACCCGTCGGTGATGAATTCATCAATCCCAAACGGTTGAATACTAGCAAGCGTTTGCCCACAACACACATGGCCTATTCCATCACAAATAGGTCGAATGGATCAGCTGTATGCCACATATCGCACATTGTCAAAAATTAATGCGGTAGACCTTCTTTAACATGTGTCAAAAATAAAAAACAAGGACCTCGAGGTTAAATTAGCTGATGGAATGGGGCATTTCGGTCATTTGACCGAAATGACCCATCCCATCACCTAATTTAACATCGACACAACTTCCCATCCAGTCACCCATCCAATGGCTGCTCCAGCCTCAGCACACTTGACTTGATAGTTTTCTTACATGAGCTACTGGTGGAACAGCTAGTCCTTGCTGATAGGAATGCCTCTTTACATCCTTATGGCGTATCCGGATGACCGCCCATCCCACAATGGCCAATAGATGTTGTGTAGACAGAGCATATCACATATGTCTTATTAGAAGCAATCGTTTGTGTTATTATCGGTCATCGCACACATTTCTGATTACATACCTATTTGCCGCGTATCACACACATCTTGTTATATTGAACCGTTTCTGTTCTCTTGCCTAATCACAAACAATTCATCTGAGTAAACCATATGTTGTACATCGCACACACCTTGATCGGGCTGACCGTTTCTTTTGTGTTGCCTAATCACAAACAGTTCATCCGAGTGAACCGTATGATGTGTATCGCACACGCCTTCATCTGGCTACCCATTTCTTTTGTTCCTCCTCATTGCAAACAGTTAATTGAACTGAACCATATGCCTTTCATCACACATGCAACTAAAACCTGAACCGTGTTTGATGCATCCGTCATCGCAAACAATTTACACATTTTTGATGGTTTTCATACAACACCGTTTGTGATTATTGCATCGCACACAGTTTCTCAAAGGGTCTCTGATCATAGTGTCGCGTTAGCAGCATCCTGCAGTAGTGACTCCCCTTGGCTTCTGCCAAGCTTGGGGGTGCCCCGGTATCATATCATCCCACTATCTTTTTGCTTTTATTTATCTTAAGTTCAATCTTTTGCTTTCAGATGAAATAAAGTGTAGTTTGATCCTTTCTTCATCCGAGAGTTTGCTTAGTGATCTATCCTTGTAATCGTGTGCAAGCTATATAATAAAGTTAGTCTTAGTTTTTGCTTTCTTTACTTTCATGCTGCAAATGAATAAAAGAAATAAGGAAGAAAGAAAAAGAGAAAGGAAATAAATGAAGAAAGGAAATAGATAATGAAAAGATTATATACTAATCCTATGGTAGGTGATGGAACCACATAGGGAAATGTATAGGTAGAAAATTTTATTAGAGATTAACAAACATAGCATTAGTCAATGATTCAACTCATGAAATAATTAATAAGGGAAGATAAGATTCATATATAAATATACTATCCTAGAAATCTTTGTGATTGTGAGCCCCCATCAAAATATTATATGCCAAAATTGCTGACGTTGGACAAGGAAGACAACTTAATGGTTTATGTTTGTTTATATTCACATAGAAGTCATATTGTCATAGATCCTTTGACATGTGATGCTTGCCCCCCATGTTTGCTAGCCAAAATTTCTGTACTAAGTAGAGATACTACTTGTGCATCTAAAAACCCTTAAACCCAAATATTTTTCAAGTGTCCACCATACCTACCTAGGGATCGAGAAAGATCCCTCAAGTTAGTTGTAATCGGTGCAAAAAGGCAATAGAATTGCTTCTAAAAGTGTGAGATCATTTAGGGTAAGAGAAAATTGAGCGTTGTACGAACTTGGATGACAAAGAATAAAAGCGACAGACTGCATAATAAAGGTTGTCATCTTAAGGGAAAATACAACGTGACATTCTCTTGCACTAAGGGATTGAGCATACAAACAAATAAGCGCATGTCAACCTTTGCTTCCCTCTGCGAAGGGCCTATCTTTTACTTTTATGCAAAGAGTCAAAGTTTTTCCCTCTATTCCTTTTATTTTTCTCTTTTGGCAAGCATCATGTGGTGAGGAAAGATCTAGGCACATATGTCCAATTGAATATAGATAGCATGAGTTATTATTGTTAACATCACCCTTGAGGTGAGTATGTTGGGAGACAAAATCATAAGCCCCTATCTTTCTATGTGTCCGGTTGAAACGTTTTGTTCATGGGTACAAGATGAGTGTTAGCAATCATAGAAGACTATATGCTGGTTGAGTATGTGGACTTGCCTAAAGGATCTGACACGTGACTCTTCCTGAAAAGATGATGAATTGTAGTTGCAAAGTTGACTGAGAACATAGTTTGTTGGTTTCTAATAGAGTTTTTGCTTTATACTTCGATTATGTGATGAACTGTTACTTATTCATAGGAAGTATATCATGCAAGTTTTATGATAAAAATCCCATGTTTAATTTTTTTGCCGCTACAATAATCAACATGATGCTTCTATGTCTGTATTTTGTTTTTATCGACACCTCTCTCTCAAATCATGTGGACATGTTTTTCGATTTCGGTTTTCACTTGAGGACAAGTGAGGTCTAAGCTTGGGGGAGTTGATACGTCCATTTTGCATCATGTTTCCTTCCTATTATTTATAATGTTTTTATCCATAATAATGCTTTTTGGAGTAATTCTAATGCCATTTCTCTCATAATTTACAAGGAACACACCAAGAGGGAGAATTCCAGTAGCTGGAAATCTGGACCTGGAAAAGCTACCTCAGGCCACCTATTCTGCACAACTCCAAATGAGCTGAAAATTTACGGACAATTTATATGAATTATTTGAGGAGCATTGGAGCCAATAAACACCAGAGGGGGGCCACCAGGTGGGCAAAACCCGCCTGGGCGCGCCAGGCCCCCCTGGCGCGCCCTGGTGGGTTCTGGCCTCCTCGGCCCACATCCGGTGCCCATATTTTGGTATATAAGTGGTTTTGACCTAGAAAAAAATAAGGGGAGGACTTTCGGGACGAAGCGCCACTGCCTCGAGGCAGAACTTGGGCAGGAGCACTTTTGCCCTCCGGCGGATCGATTTTGCCGGGGGAACTTCCCTCTCGGAGGGGGAAATCATCGTCGTCATCATCACCGACAACTCTCCCATCTTGGGGAGGGCAATCTCCATCAACATCTTCACCAGCACCATCTCCTCTCAAACCCTAGTTCATCTCTTGTATGCAATCTTGTTACCAGAACTATAGATTGTAGCTAGGGGCCCACTAGTGCAGAACCGGGATTTAGCACCGATTTGTAAGGGCCTTTAGTGTCGGTTCTGTAACCGGCACTAAAGGGTGGGGACTAAAGGTCCCCCTTGTAAGGGCATACTTATCCCTAAGGTGTTTTGGTGATTGATGACAATGCTTTTGCGGACTAATCGTGTGCCTTGAGTATTTCAGTCATTTCATTACTAGGCACAAGACGCTTTGGTGCCCCTCGAAGATTATTGAAGACGACGTGTTTCTACTTTCTTTTTCGGTGGATTTGAGTCGTAGAAAAGCCGTACTATTAAGAGGGAGTCCGCCTTGGAAAGGATTGGGTGGAATAATCACATACACGTTTACTCCTTTTTGCACCGCCTTTCCCTTGGCACTATGGAGCATCCTCCGTTTCTTCATGTTTATGCAAAAAGAAGAATTCCTAGTGTTGCTGTTCTGGGGCTTGCGGTAGTACGACTCTTCGGAGCGGTAGTACCGCAGGCCCCTCCGGTAGTACCGCATGTCATTGCGGTAGTACCGCAGGTGGTCACGGTAGTACCGCTCCTTGTGAGCTGTAGTACCATGAGTCCTGGCCTGGCACAGCGACATGAGCGGAAGTAGGGGTGGATGTAATTTTTTACATCCGCTCCCTGCGTGGTAGTACCGCGTGCCTTGTGCGGGAGTACCGTGTTGGATTTTTGCACTGTTTGAAAGTCAGCGGAAGTTGCCATGGACGTTTGTTTATTTGTCCACGCCCTTCGCAGGCTAGTCCAATCCTGCCTTGCGGTAGTACCGCGCGAGCAGCAGTACCGCCCCCAGCTTCTTTGCTACAGGCCTGGGCTAGCTCCAGCCATGGCCACTGTAGTACCGCGACTCGCTGCGGTAGTACCGTGAGCCATTACGGTAGTACCGCTGGTTTGGTGCGGTAGTACCGCATGTCGCGGGCTGGTTAAGTCTATAACGGTTGGATTTGTCTCTCCACTATATAAGGGGTGTCTTCTTCTCTGAGTTGACTACCTCTTCCAACCCTAAGCTCCATTGTTGCTCCAAGCTCCATTTTGGCCCAATCTCTCGCCCTAGCCAATCAAACTTGTTGATTTTCTAGGGACAGGTTGAGAAGGCCTCGATCTACACTTCCACCAAGAGACATTCGATTCCCCCCACTAATCCCTTGCGGATCTTGTTACTCCTGGGTGTTTGATCACCCTAGACGGTTGAGGTCACCGCGGAGCCATATTCCATTGTGGTGAAGCTTCGTGGTGTTGTTCGGAGCCTCCGATTAAGTTGTGGAGATTTCCCCAACCTTGTTTGAAAAGGTCCGGTCGCCGCCTCCAAGGGCACCAATAGTGTAATCATGACATCTCGCATTGTGTGAGGGCGTGAGGAGAATACAGTGGCCCTAGTGGCTTCTTGGGGAGCATTGTTGTCGGATCTCGGGTTACGGCAGACCCTTGAGGATCGAACTCTGGGGTGCGTGCAAAGTTCTTTCCCTCCTACCGATCTACGCCCTAGCTCGCTAAGGTCTCATGGACGAACTCGACGCACTCGCAACACAAAGACACAAGGTTTATACTGGTTCGGGCCATCGTTGTGGTGTAATACCCAACTCCAGTGTGGTGGTGGTGGATTGCCTCTTGGGCTGATGAAGAACAGTACAAGGAGAAGAACAACCTCCTGAGGTTGAAGTGTTCTTGTGCTTGGTGTGGCTAAGGGTTAGGGTGAGATGTCTCCCTCTCCCCCCTTCTACGGCAGTGGCTACTTCTACTTATATAGGCCCTGGTCCTCTCCCCAAATATCGAGCGGGAAGGGAGGCAACAATGGCGGCCAATATGAAAGGGGGCAGCTAGTACGAGCTATCCTGACAAAAAGTGGTCTTCGCCTGCCAAAGGTTCTGGTGGTGACGCCGTCCTAGGCTCCATGGTGACCCCAGTCCTGCCGTCCTTCTGGCCTTGGTCTCGTTGCACCGATATGGAAACCTTTGCCTAATGCCTCGGTACTCCGCGCCTATGCTTGCCCCCTAGGCACCAAAGAGGAAACAAGGACGCTGCACGTGCTGGCGCCCGCCTGGCGCCCGCCTGGTGTCGATCGTCATGGCTCACGTCAGGTGAGCCTCGCGAGGTTTGCCCCGCCTTGATATCTCCACTCCTCATGAGGCAGCCTCGTGAGGACGCTCGTGAGGAGGTCTTGTGGCGTTCGCCTCGCGAGGTTTGGCCCCTCGCCAGTGTCTTGAATGCCTTTGTTTATGATGATGGGCCATACAGACCTGCCAGCACAGCCACGCCATGGGCCGCAGGCAGGAAAGTCTGGGGACCCCCATTCCCAAAACGCCGATGGGAGCCCCTCGGCCCGAGGCTCTCTCGGGCTTGGCTTCGAGGCAAAGCCAAAGGATCAAGCGTGGAGCACCGCGGGCCCCAAAAGCCTACAACCTCGGTTGACGCATGGCAGTTGATTGGTCGTGGGCATCTCCGCTTCCCCACGCCGCCTTGGCAACTGCCCGACTTGTCAAAAAGGCTGGCGTGGACATCGGTTGTCTTCATTGCTTCTTCCTCGCCTTGCTCCAGATCCCCTTTCTTGCTTCTTGTTGCCGGAACTTCCAGATCCGCTTCAACTTCGCTCCGCATCGGCGACCAATGGCGCCGCGCAAGGTCAAGTCCTCCTCGGTGCCGGCCTGGTTCGAGCCAGCCCTTGATGTGCCCAACGTCACGGAGAAGAACCTTGCCGCCACGCACTTGCTGACGGCGGCGGCGAGAACAAGAGGGGGAAGACGGAACTCTGGCTAGCCTCCGACATGCCGGAGCCTGAGGGAAGCACCGTATTCCCTTTCTTCTCGAGCAGCATCGCCGCCGGGTTGGTTCCCCCATTCTCCGATTTTTTTATGAGGTCCTCGACCACTACGGGCTGCAGGCGTTGCACCTCCATCCCAACTCTATCCTTCTCCTGTCCATCTTTGTCTACTATTGTGAGGCGTACCTAGGCGTAATGTCATCCGTGGCGCTTCTACGCCACTTCTTCTTCCTTCGTGTCAGCGATGGACACGTCTCCGGGTGCGCCAACTTCATCGCATCCGGCAAGGCCAACTCAATCTCGAGCACCGGGAAGAGAGCCGACAACATTCAGGCCAAATGGGTGATGATGGACGCTAAGTGCAACCACCCGCACCTGGCACTGCCGACAGAGGCGCCCCAGTCTGATAAGGGGTGGCCCCGTGCGGAACATACTGATGAGCGGGCGTCGCTGGTGCTGGAGCAGATGCAGACCGATTTGAAGCCGGGCAATGCGAAGGAGGCCAAGGTGACTGGGGTTATGCTCCTGAGGGAATTCTTAACGCTGCGCGTTGCTCCACTCTAGGCGCGCACGTGCCCCTTTTGGAAGCTTGGAGATGAAGTAGACAAGGTTCGCCTGAGCCCGGTGGCCATGCCTGATGGTGAGCTGACTGCGGTTCTGCGCCTCTTGGTTGGGGACAACCAAGAGTACCCGCCGAGCGCCTTTCTTACTTTGTTCCATCACAAGGACTGGGAGCAATTCGTGGCTTCAAGCTGAGCTTTGACGCACGTGGGCTGGTGCCGCCGGCGCTCGATAGGGCCTCCGCAATGCCGAAGTCGGTGGAGGTGTCTTCTGACGAGTCCCATGAGGACGAAGAGGAGGAGAAGGGATCGGAGGAGATCCCTGAGGGAATGGGGGAGAATTCCCCCTTGAGCAAGGCCGACATCCTCCACGCCCTACCAGACGACACCGAGGTCGTCGCTCGCCGGGAGGTGAGGGAGCTGCCCCTTATCCCGACGAGGGGTAGATCGTCGCTGGTCTCCCGAGATGCTACCTCCGATGTGGTGCCGCTTGGGGCCGGCTCCGGCCCTTCTGCCACAGTGCCTTCTGCCGCCGGAGCCCGCGCGCCCACTTCTCAGGCCCAGACGCTTTCAAGCTTCAAGCTCACCAAGCGGAGGGTGGACTATGTTGCGGTGGATCAGTAAGTTCTTTGAGCTTTGTCTTGTTCCTGCCTGTACTTGCTGTTTTCTAACATTCGCCTGGTCGATAAGGCTGGAGTCTTCAGCAAAGAAGAGGAAGGGGGATGTGGTGGCCGCCCCCCTTCTGCCAAGAAAGGAGACGCGAGCACTCATGCGTCCTTAGCCTGGTCGTCTTTGCGAGGCCAAGAAGGGCATTGCCGGGAGGAGTCAACCCCCATGGCCTCGCCGGCCCCGGAGGTGCCAGCATTTGGCCTGGCTGAGGAGGTCCCGACTGCTCCAGAACCCGCAGTCTCCCAGGCCCTGGTGACGGCATCGCCTCCTCCTTTTTCCGCGCCTCCATTCCCAAGTTCTTCTGCGTCTGCTGCTGTCTTGGAGCCTGCTCTCTCGAAGATGACCCAGTTGCAGGCAGATCTCCTGAGCGAGGACCCGCGCCTGGTGGCCGGGCGCCTGGAGCTGGCCTCTGGCTGGCTTCACTCCGACGCGGTAGTTTGCGCGACACTGAGCCAGGCCGCGTCGTCTTCTGAGAAGGAGAAGCAGAGCGCTGCCAATGCTGCAGCCGATCATGAGGCGGCACTGAAGGACGCTAAGGCCGCCCGCGACCGCTGCAGAGAGCTAGAGGACGAGCTGAAGAGCCTGCGCGACAGGCATGTCGAAGAAGCACGCGTCCGCCAGGTGCAGGAGGAGAAGATGAAGGCCCGGGAGGACGCCGTCAAGAACCGTGACACTGAGCTGGGGGAGTTGGGGAAGACGCAGGCCGCCGAACGCAGCCGGCTGGAAGAGCTGGATCGGGAGGTGAAGGCGAGGGAGGCCGATCTTGATGCCAAAGCACGGGTTCTGGCCGAAGACCGCGTGGCCTTTGCCGACCTCAAGGAGAGGTCTCGCGTGGCAGTAAAGAAGCTCTACGAGCATGGCTTGGAGAGGCCGTTGACCACCGATGAGGATGGCCCCGCCCTGCTGCTTCCTTTATTGGTGAAGGATCTCGAGGAAGTCGTGGATGGCATCGGACCCATGGCAGAGGCAGAAGCTCGCGTCCTATCTTCAGCTGCATTGACTTGTGTCTTCAGCCTTCTGCACCTTCGCGACCCCAGCGCTTGTCTTGACGAGCTGCTGGAGCCTGTGGCTCATGATCACTGCGCAGCCGCCGCCGCAGCCGTGCAAGGTTAGGTGGAACCCTGCTGAAGAGGTTCCGCGGCTTTGCCTCCGCACCCTTGTCCGGCGATGCCGCCGATCCTGCGGCTGGTGATGCAGGTGCAGGCAACGTTACCCAAGGAGGAGCTCCTTGTGTAGGCAATGGGAGTGTCCAGGGGTGACCTGCGACTACTCTCCTGTTTCATTCCTGTAATATGCATCAGGCCTCGTGGAGGCGTTAAACTTTCATTTGGTATTGCGAGAACAATATGCTTTGTAATATTTGCTTTGAGATTTTGCAATTTTCTTCCTATCCGGTTTGTGTTCTGCGTCGGCAGAGCCCGGCCCCGCGCATACCTCAACCGTCGTTGGGCCGACCGGAGACCAGGACGGACCAACGAGTGAGGGGCTACATGACCAGTTAGGCTCCTGAGTCGCAATGCTCAGGAGTCCCCCCTTGACGCGCAAACAGCTTACATGAAGAGTACGCGAGGATAGGTTAATGTCCTACATCGGCGGAGCCCGGCCCCGCGCATATCTCAACTTCCATTGGGCCGACTAGAAACCAGGACGGACCAAGGAGTGAGGGGCTACGTGACCAGTTAGGCTCCTGAGTCGCGATGCTCAGGAGTCCCCCTTGACACGCAAACAATTTCCATACCTGCCCTCACCGAGGCCTTGGGAGAGGCATGCGACGACCAGGTCCAGGAGACCTGTTTGAACGGCTTGCGCTTGGGCGTGGCCCGAGCACAACCCCTGGCCCGGGAGGCCTGGTTGGGTGGCGTACGCTTGGGCATGACCTGAGCGCAGCCCCCGTGTCCAGCCCCCTCGCACGGCTCTCCCGATGGGAGGCGCTGCGGTGAGGCCGGATGCTGAGATCTAGGGCTCCCTGAGGTTGGTACGACTGTGGTGTCGCCCTCAGTTGTTTATCACTAGTGCGGAGCATAGGGCTTCCGCTTATGCACGGGCATAGCCACTCCTCGGCAGTGTCGACGGCCAGCATGGAGCATGGTGCTTCCACTTGTGCGTGGGAGGGGGCCCCCTCCGGGAGGAGCCCCCGGGGCGTGTAAGGCCCCGCCCTGACACGTGGCTTTCACGACAGGGCGGCAAGGTGTATCTGGGTACTCGTAAGCCAGTGCGGGACTCGCGAGGCCCTACCTCAAGGCGGGTTGCACTTGGTCTTGAATCCTTGATAGGTGTGCGTTCCTACGAGATGGTTAGGTGCAAGCGCTCTACGTCCTCAGGTCCCGGCCCTCGAGCGAGCTCAGCCGCCGCTGGTATGCCAGGTCGTGATGCCGTGGTCAAGGCCAGGGGTGACGGCTGGAGAGCCAGTAAGAGCTCCTGAGTCGCGATGCTCAGGAGCCCCCCTTTTAACACGCAAGCGAATTGCATGGTAGAGGGGCGGACCCGTGGCATGTGGTAATAGGGCGGATTGAGCATGGAAGGCAAATCAGCTTGGGTAAATGCATAAAGATACATGCCACCGGGTCAGGCCCGAGCGGCTTGGGGATGGTGCTGCCCGAGGGGCACCCCCCAACAGGGTAAACTAAAAGCATAAGCAAAAGAGATACATGCCACAGGGATGGACCCACGCGGCCTGGGAATAATGCAGCCCGAGGGGCGCTCCCAGCTAAACGAACTTGGAAAATGTCACCTGGTTCTGTCGACGAAGGAGAGTTGGTGCAGCTGAAGGCTCACGGCGAAGGGGTCGTCCCTCATGAGCCACTGGGTCCCTGAGCCTCGGGAGGCTCTGGGGGATCAGGTGTTTCCCAGATGACCGTCTCCATCTCTGCCAGGACGGTGTGGTGCCTGGCCTCTTGAGATGCCAGGAGACGCTGCAGGTTGCGATGATAGGCCGACGACATGCTTGGCAAGCCGAAGGGCATGCAAACGGAGCTGTGTGGTGGACCCTCACAAAGGCCCAGGCGCGAAGGCCGGAAAAGCTCCTGAGATGCGGCCCTGTTGAGCCCTGGTACGTTGACGTAGATGCGTAGCCCGGCATCCTCGCCTGGATGGGGAGCTGCGCCTTGTGAGCGGCGATCGCTGCACATGGCCCTTGCGTCTTGCAGTTCCTGAGTGATATTGGTGATGAGCTCCTGAGCGGTGGCCGCTCCTTGCCCTATGTTCTCCTGTGGGAAACGTGCCGTGAAGCATGCCTCCAAGTGGTGCCCGAGCACCTCCCTCGCGATGTTGGCAAGGTCTGAGGCCCTCCAGAAGAGAGCCCCCGAGCCCTGCCCGAGGAGGGTGCTGGGCGTGCCTTCCTATGCAACGGAGGGAGGCGCCCCTGGACCGGGCGCTGATCCTAACGAGGTTCCAGCCGCGACAGCACCCTCCCGAGGTCCGACACGGCACAGCTGCTTCTTCTTCTTGGGAATGGTCTTGGGAGGATCCTCGCTCTTGCTGTCAGGGTCATCGATCCCGGCAACTTGAAAGGCGCGCTCGAGGGAGCACACCGCGTGCCTCTGTTCGCATGGGACCATGATGATTCCGCCGCTCCCTGGCATCTTGAGGACATTGTAACCATGGTGTGTCACCGCCATGAACTTGGCCAGGGCTGGATATCCGAGGATGGCGTTGTATGGCGGAAGGATGTGCGCGACGTCGAATTCAATGAGCTCGATGCAGTAATTCTTGCATTCCCAAATGGTGACAGGAAGGCGGACCTGCCCTATCGGTGTGGTGGAACCGTCGGTCACTCCCGAGAAAGGCTTGGTAGGCTGAAGCTGCTCATATGGCACTTTGAGGTTGTCGAACGTGTCGACGGACAGGACCTTGAGCGTCGCGCCGCCGTCGATGAGGGTCTTCGTTACTTGCACGTTGCTAATGACTGGTGAACAAAGCATCGGCAGGGCGCCAGCGGTGGCCGCGCATTTCAAATGATCTGCCGAGCTGAAGGTGATGGCACACTGGGACCACCTAAGCGGGCACGTGGCCTCGAGCTTGGGGAGGACTGCATTCACCTCACAAGCGAACTATTTGAAGCTACTCTGCAAGGTTGGGGCCTGTGCGCCGCCGAAGATGTGGGCGATTGCGCGTGGCTCCTGGAAGCCTCCAGCCCCCTTGTCTTAATTGTGGTCGTCATTCCTTCTTTGTGGCAGCGGCAGCGGGGGAAGACCGGCGTTGCCCGGAGGGCGATCCTCATAAGGCTGGTCCCTCCAGGTGCCCTCGCGAGGATGATCCTGCCAGCGGTCGTCGTGAGGCCTGTCGTGCCACTCCTGGTGCAGAGCATGGTCCTCTCAGCATCCGCCTCCACGTCCTCCTCCTCGGCCGTAGCCCCGGTCACTGCGCTCAGGTCGTCGACCGAAGCGTCCTTCGCGAATGGCTCTGAGTTCTTGATAGACACTGGTGTTGTGGGTGTTCAGGTTGTGGAATGCGCAGAATGGTCGGCTGTTCTTGGACGACTCGGGCTGGTCTCGGCCTCGCTTGGTGTCTGGCTCCGCTACGAGCACGGCTGCTTGTTTGCGCTTCACGTCCTTGGCTTTGGCCTTCTTCTCCTCTGCACCCGCAGCTGGCAGCTCGAGGAGGGAAAGGCGCCCCTCCTCAACCCTTGCGCACTTGGTTGCCGGGTTGAACAACTCCTGAGATGTGATCAGGTCCTCATGAATAGAGAGCTCCTCTTTCATCTTGATGTCGCGGACGCCGTCAGAGAACACGGAGATGATGGCCTCGTCCGTAACCATGGGGATCTTGAGGCGAGTGTTGTTGAAGCGCCGGATGTACTTCTAGAGGGTCTCTCCCGGTTGTTGCTTGATGCAGCGCAGGTCACCCACGGTCGACGGGTGGTCGCGAGTGCCCTTGAAGTTGGCGACGAAGCGGTCGCGCATCTCATCCCGGGAGGACATCGAGCCGTGCGGCAGGTTCAGGAGCCAGGAGCGGGCACCATCCTTGAGAGCCATAGGAAACCAGTTCGCCATGACTTTCTCGTTGCCGTTGGCCGCTTCGATGCTCAACTCGTAGAGCTGCAGGAACTCCGCGGGGTCGGGGGTGACATCATAGCAAGGAGGCAGATCCGGCTTGAACTTGCCCGGCCAGGTGACGCTACGCAGCTCGGGGGTGAAGGCGCGGTAGCCGGCCGTTGCCGCCGGGGCCCGTCTCGGAGGCGGAGCTTGGACTTGATGAGGCCCGCGCACCTCCGCCGTGGGTGGCGCGCGGGCTTGGCGAGGTAGTGCGGGGAGCGCAAGTCCAGCTTCTCGCGGCCGCAGAATCTCTTAGCAGCTTCTCTCTTCGCGCGCAGGCACCGGGCGTGGTGGATCATGCCGTGGGGCCGCGCGCCTTGGCGCACAGGCACCATCTTGGGGAAGAGGTGGTGGAGGCGCTCCACGAGCTACATCGCCTGTGGCTGGAGGAGGGTGAGGCAGAGAGGGGGATGGTGCCGGGGAGCCCCCTGCAGCGCAGACGAGCTCGGCGACACGGTCGAGCCAGTCCTCATAGAGCTCGTCGATCGAGCGGTAGCGTAGGAGCTCTTTCACCATGAGGAGCGCGGCTTGCACGTCCATGGGAGTGCGACGTGCGTGGGACGAGTGTCGGTGTCAAAACCGGCGGATCTCGGGTAGGGGGTCCCGAACTGTGCGTCTAAGGCGGATGGTAACAGGAGGCAGGGGACATGATGTTTACCCAGGTTCGGGCCTTCTTGATGGAGGTAATACCCTTCCTGCTTGATTGTTCATGGTGATATGAGTATTACAAGAGTTGATCTACCACGAGATCAAAGAGGCTAAACCCTAGAAGCTAGCCTATGGTATGATTGTCCATCGTCCTACGGATCCCTCCGGTTAATATAGACACCGGAGGGAGCTAGGGTTACACAAGGTCAGTTACAAAGGATGAGATACACATATCCGTATTTCCTAGCTTTCCTTCCACGCCAAGTAGAGTCCCATCCGGACACGGGACGGAGTCTTCAATCTTGTATCTTCATAGTCCAACAGTCCGGCTATCCAGAGACCCCCTAATCCAGGACTCTCTCAGTAGCCCATGAACCAGGCTTCAATGACGATTAGTCCGCCGCGTAGTATTGTCTTCGGCATTGCAAGGCGGGTTCCTCCTCCGAACACACCATAGAAGATTTTGAACACTAGAATAGTGTCCGGTTATGCAAAACAAGTTCCACATACTACCGTAGAGAGAATAATATTTGCACAAATCTAATTTGCTGACGCGGTCTGATAGCACGACGTTATGTCATGGCTCGGTCATTATTCGAACCATTTTTCTCAACCAGCACCGCAAATAACATGGGGCGTTTTTCTCGACACGTCTTTTCAAAGCAGAGATCGTGTCCCCCTTATTACGGGATTCTCATCAATACGGACATGGGTAACCCAACCGCGCCATCAAATACGACGCCTGGGGAATAAGCGGTTTTACCAGGCAAGTGGGGAGACACATCGCCTCTTCCACCCTTATAAAGGGAAAAGGATTCACACTTTTCACCCACGCCTTCTTCCTCCTTGCTTACCCATTCCCGCACACTCGAGCTCTAGCGCCCAAGCTCGCGTTCCGCGTCCTAAACCACTCCAAGCATGTCCGGAGTAGGAGGCAAGTGGATGGTCTCCTCCGTCACGGAGGAGAACATCAAAAAGTTACCAGAATGCGGATATCTGGCCGCAGATATCCCAAATGCGGATATCTGGCCGTGGATATCCCAAATGCAGGGTAGATCATCCCAATGCCCGAACCCCATGAGTGGGTAGTTTTTCTTACCCATTTTTTCCGCGGACTGGGATTTCCCCTCCACCCGTTTGTCAACGGGCTCATGTTCTACTATGGGCTAGATTTTCATGATCTAGCCCCCAATTTCATCCTCAACATCTCGGCGTTTATCGTCATGTGTGAGGCCTTCCTCCGCATCAGGCCCCACTTTGGCCTATGGCTGAAAACCTTCAATGTTAAACCAAAGGTAGTTGGTGGCAACAAGTAGAGTGTGGAGGCGCCATGGTGGGCAAGATGCCTAATGTCACCTGGCTCGAGGGCACCTATGTGGATACCATAAAGGGGTGGCAATCGTGGTGGTTCTACATCACCGAGCCGCGCGACTCCAACTGGGTGGCGGCCCCCAAATTTCGATCCGGAATCCCCACACGGCTCACCTCCTAGAAAGAGAAGGGCCTGTCCTGGGGTTCTTCGGTAGAGTTGACCGGACTCCAGACCTGTATCTGGAACATGACAAGCAAGAAAATCAAGCTCGCCAACATGGTCCAGGTCATGCTCTTCCGTAAGATCCTCCCGTGTCAACGACGGGCATTCGAGTTCGACTTGGCCAAGCACCAGACACTGCAAGAGCTCTATGACACGACGCACGAGGACGTCTGGAGGGTGCTGTTCAAGGGCGCCGAGATTCCTCCTTCCCTCACCGAGGACCGCGGACTCAACGCAAAACGCCGCGCCAATCCGTAAGTTTTTATATCTCTCAGGGTATTTATTTGCCCCAGTTTAGTCATATGCAGGATGTAAGCTTTTATGCCATTAACATGACTGGATAAAGACAGCGGAGCAGCTTGATTGCCTAGCCCCCTGCCCGAAGATCTTGCAGGCGCTCTCCTAACGGAGATGCTGACTCTGGCACCTTACAAGGTGCCGGTGAAGAAGACCAAGAAGAAGGCCGCGGGGACCCGAAAGAGTCTCCGGCGCAAGGTTGTATCGGACTCATTGTCCGATGACTACGACGCGCACTCCTCGCACGAAGACGAGGAGGAGGAAGAGGAAAGTTCTCCCCCCCCCAGCCGGGGAGACAAGAAAAGGAAGGCCGACCCAACCGGGGAGGCCGAAGGGTCCAAAAAGGGAAGGACCCTCCCTCCGGACTGCGCCACGACAGCCGCCGACTGCGGCGACGAGTGGCTACCCAGAGTCAAGCCCCTGGTGAAATCGTAAGTGTCCGAGCGCCATAGTACTTCGTGGTATGGTTTATTACACTGCCTTTCCTCATGTCGAACATGATTATGCAGTCCGTCCCGAGCTCGTCTCGACGTATCCTCGTCGAGCGTCTCTCTGGACTCGTCGGATATGAACAACAGTTCTCTCCCGACGGTTACCACCCCTCGCCCTACGGACAACGCCGAGGTGTTGTCTCAAAAGGCACCGAGCCAAGGGGAGGTGGTCCTGGGGGCGCCTCGAGGCGACTTCCCGGACCCTGGGTACCAAGGGAGCGAGGCTCCTACGGGCTCCGAGTTTGGCCCTCAGTCGAACACTGCGCTACAACCTTCCATGGTTCCGGACTCCGGCAGGCGGTCCCCCATTAAGGGGGGCCAACCATCTGTGCCGGTGTCCTCTGTCCAACCAGAGGCACCGGAAAACTTGCTGGAAGCGCTTCGCAGTGCTTCCATCAATGAAGAGCACCACACTATCATGAGTGCGGTGGTCGAGAAGGTTCAGGCCGCAAAAAATGGACTGACCGAAGCTTGCGCCAGCCTCCTAACAGGCTTTCAGGTAAGCAATCAAAATATAAATATTACCGCATAGACAGTAGCCCCTAATGCTCTATTCGGCGTTGATACGTCTCCGTCGTATCTACTTTTCCAAAAACTTTTGCCCTTGTTTTGGACTCTAACTTGTATGATTTGAATGGAACTAACCTGGATTGACGCTGTTTTCAGCAGAATTACCTTGGTGTTGTTTTATGTGCAGAAAGCAAATATTCTCGGAAAGTCCTGAAACTCCACGGAATACCTTAGAAAAAATAATAAAAAATCCTCGCCAAATATGAAGACCAGGGGGCCCACACCCTTTCCACGAGGGTGGGGGGCGCGCCCCCCCGAGGGCGCGCCCCCTACCTCGTGGGCCCCCTGGAAACCCTCCGACGCCAACTCCAACTCTATATATTTGCTTTCGGAGAGAAAAAAATCAGAGAGAAGAAATCATCGCGTTTTACGATACGGAGCCGCCGCCAAGCCCTAAAACCTCTCGGGTGGGCTGATCTGGAGTCCGTTCGGGGCTCCGGAGAGGGGAATTCGTCGCCGTCGTCATCATCAACCATCCTCCATCACCAATTTCATGATGCTCACCACCGTGCGTGAGTAATTCCATCGTAGGCTTGCTGGACGGTGATGGGTTGGATGAGATTTATCATGTAATCGAGTTAGTTTTGTTAGGGTTTGATCCCTAGTATCCACTATGTTCTGAGATTGATGTTGCTATGACTTTGCTATGCTTAATGCTTGTCACTAGGGCCCGAGTGCCATGATTTCACTCTGAACCTATTATGTTTTCATGAATATATGTGAGTTCTTGATCCTATCTTGCAAGTCAATAGTCACCTACTATGTGTTATGATCCGGCAACCCCGAAGTGACAATAATCGGGACCACTCCCGGTGATGACCATAGTTTGAGGAGTTCATGTATTCACTATGTGTTAATGCTTTGTTCTGGTTCTCTATTAAAAGGAGGCCTTAATATCCCTTAGTTTCCAATAGGACCCCGCTGCCACAGGAGGGTAGGACAAAAGATGTCATGCAAGTTCTTTTCCATAAGCACGTATGACTATATACGGAATACATGCCTACATTACATTGACGAACTGGACCTAGTTCTGTGTCACCTTATGTTATGACTGTTACATGATGAACCGCATCCGACATAATGATCCATCACTTATCCGGTGCCTACGAGTTTTCCATATACTAGTTTACGCTTATTTACTTTCCCACTGCTACTGTTACAATCACTACAAAATACCAAAAACATTACTTTTGCTGTCTTTACCTTTGTTGCCGTTACCACCACTATCATATTATTGTGCTACTAAACACTTTGCTACAGATACTAAGTTTCCAGGTGTGGTTGAATTGACAACTCAGCTGCTAATACTTGAGAATATTCTTTGGCTCCCCTTGTGTCGAATCAATAAATTTGGGTTAAATGATCTACCCACGAAAACTGTTGCGATCCCCTATACTTGTGGGTTATCAAGACCATTTTCTGGCGCCGTTGCCGGGGAGCATAGCTCTATTCTTTGAGTCACTTGGGATTTATATCTACTGGACACTATGAAGAACTTGAGAGATCCAAAAACCAAGATCTATCCCTCAACTATGAGGGGAGAGATTACCTGGACAGTTGTACTGGTTCTCTTTTCAGGGAAAGAACACCGGATGAAGCTGAAATTCTATTGAATAATATGTTGACAAATGAAAATAATTGGGCACCTCCTGAGCCAGCTCCTGAGCCAGCTCTCGCTCCAATTATTGATCCTATTCCTAAACCAACTCCGAAGAAGGGAGGTGTTCTATTTCTCAGTCCCCAAGATATGCAAGAGGCAAAGCAATCTATGAAAGAAAAAGGTATTAAAGCTGAAGATGTTAAGAATTTACCTCCTATTGAAGAAATACATGGTCTTAATATACCGCCTGTTGATGAAGTATATGAACTTAATCCTTTATTCATTGAAGAACCTCCCGATATCCCGACACAGGTAGTAAAGGTAAATTCTCTCTATAGATTTGATGAAGGTGATATCCCTCACTATAAGTCTGCTAGGCAATGCTTTGATGAGTTTGATAATTTTATTGTCAAACAAGAAAATTTCAATGCTTATTTTGGTAGACAATTGAAATATGATTCCGACATAATTAAATACTTGGGTGATTATATGGCTCATATTAGAGGTGAAATTAAACTTGTTAGCAAACATGCTTCTATGGTTACCACTCAAGTAGAACAAGTACTTAAAGGTCAAAAAGAATTGCTGCATGAAATGAATAGTAAGAAAAATGATTATGCTGTTAGAGTGGCTACTAGAACTGGTAGAATGACTCAGGAACCTTTGTATCCTGAAGGCCACCCTAAGAGAATCGAGCAAGATTCTCAAAGAAATAATATTGATGCACCTAGTTCTTCTAAAAATACGAAAAAGAAAAATGATAGAACTGTGCAAACTTCTAGTGAACCTAGTGCCGAACCACCTGATAATCCAAATGATATTTCTATGTCTGATGTTGAAACACAATCTGGTAATGAACATGAACCTAGTAAAAATATTAATGATGATGTTCATGATGATGCTCAACCTAGTAATGATAATGATGTAGAAATTGAACCCGTTGTTGATCTTGATAACCCACAATCAAAGAATCAACGTTATGATAAAAGAGACTTTGTTGCTAGGAAACATGGGAAAGAAAGAGAACCTTGGGTTCAGAAACCCATGCCTTTTCCTCCGAAACCATCCAAGAAGAAGGATGATGAGGATTTTGAGCGCTTTGCTGAAATGATTAGGCCTATATTTTTACGTATGCGATTGACTGATGTGCTCAAAACAAATCCTTATGCTAAATATATGAAGGATATCATTACTAATAAAAGAAAGATACCGGAAGCTGAAATTTCCACCATGCTTGCTAATTATACTTTTAAGGGTGAAATACCAAAGAAACTTGGAGATCCCGGAGTACCTATTATACCTTGCTCCATTAAAAGAAATCATATTAAAACTGCTTTATGTGATCTTGGAGCCGATGTTAGTGTTATGCCTCTCTCTTTATATCGTAGACTTGACTTGAATAAGTTGACACCTACTGAAATATCTTTGCAAATGGCTGATAAATCAACTGATATACCTGTCGGTATTTGTGAGGACGTGCCCGTTGTGGTTGCAAACATTACTATTTTAACGAACTTTGTTATTCTTGATATTCCCGAGGATGATAGTATGTCTATTATTCTTGGAAGACCTTTTCTTAATATTGCAGGGGCTATTATTGATTGCAACAAAGGCAATGTCACTTTTCATGTTAATGGCAATGAGCATACGATACACTTTCCGAGGAAACAACCTCAAGTTCACAGTATCAACTCTATTGGAAAAATTACATCGATTATATTTGGAGGTTTTGAATTCCCTCTTCCTACTGTCAAGAAGAAATATGATATTCTTATTATTGGGGATGTGCATATCCCCGTTGAGGTAACTTAGTGTTATTCGAAATTTCTCGGGTTTCATGATTATCGGAATGAGTTTGTTAACAAGACATGATCAACCTTGTTAGTGGATTCTTTTTGATAAGCATGAGATGGATGAAACTAGAAGCACAAACTTTTGTACCCTCTTTATATTTTCTGTAATTTAGTAGAAATAAAGTAAAAATAGTATTTTTCTGTCTGTTTCCTGACTTATCCGTGCAATATAAAAATATCCCGAAAATAAAAGTCCTCAGAAAGCCATGCCAATTCAATATGATTTTTTCAGGAATATTTGAGGATTTACTGTGCAAACATTACCACGGGAGGAGCTGCCACCTGGCCACGAGGGTGGTGGGCGCGCCCCCTTTCCTAGGGCGCGCTCCCCTGCCTCGTGGGCCCACGGTGGCCTTCCTCCACTTATCCCAGCACCCATCTTCTTCCTCTGCCTCACACAAACCCGGAGAACCAACTCAAGCACGAGATCCAGCCACTTTTGCTGTGATTTTCGATCTCCTTGCTCAAAGCACCTCTCGCAAAACTGCTTGGGGAGATTTTTCCTTGGTAGGTGACTCCTCCATTGGTCCAATTAGTTTTTGTTCTAGTGCTTTATTCATTGCAAATTTATGCTGCATAGGTGACCATGTTCTTGAGCTTGCATGTCGAATTTATATGGTTCCAAGTAGTTTTGATGCGTGATATAGGCTCTAGGCACTTGTGGGAGTAGTTTCTATCAGTTTTATTGAGTTTGGTTTACTTTTATTTTGAAGTTACTAAAAATTTCAGAATTTTTCAGAGAAAAACAATACGCTTAGGAAGATGTTCCAAGGTGGTTCCTCTAAGAAGCAAGGACCCAGGATTGCTATGTGCGATGCTGACGAGGATCCACCAAGAGATGCTCCAGTACGGCCTTGCGAATGGCCGTCGGAAAATTTTATGGACCGTGCGGGAATTAAAGAAGAATTCAAAGCATATTTGCGCAATGCCGGTCTTGAGGAATTTGAGGCCAACAAATGCCCCCAGTATCATGATCTCACAAGTTCATTTGTGAGGAGGTTTGAGTATTCATCTTCACGTAATTCTCCTTCAGTCATGTTTGATCTTTATGATAAATCTTATAGAATGGACTTAGAGGATTTCACTCTTGCGTGCAAACTACCATCATGGGGCACTATTAGGGATCCCCCTAAATCTGAATTTAGAAACTTTCTTGCTAGTATAACTGTGGGGGAATCCAGAGACATAACGTAGGCTACCATAGGGTGCATTTACCTTCCTGCTATACATTATTTTGCTCTCTTTATCGGTAGATGCATAAATGCTAAGGATGAAGGATGTCACATGTGTGTCCCTGATCTTAGCATTCTTAGGAGTGCTATGTTAGGAGACCAATCTTATCATATGGGAGCCATTGTAGCTCGTAGGATGCATCATAATAGACATAATGGAGATTTCTTTGGAGGAATTTACGCAACCCGCTTAGCTCATTTTCTTGAAATAGACATTCGTGAGGGTGATATGGAGTTGCCTCCTGCATATTTAGATTATAACTCTATGGCTTCGCACCAGTTTGTCGAGAGGCCTGAATCACCGCTCTTATATCGCTTAATTTTTGATATACGACGTGTTTTATGTATTACTCTCCCTGCTCATGCCTTCTTTGATTCACGGACAAAAGGAAGATATGTTATTACCAGAGAGGAGGCAGAAGAGTACGAGAGGAGAGCGGAGGCAGCTCGACTCCATGTTGCAGCTCAGCAGGCGATAACCGCTGCACAACATTATGGTCCCAACTATTCTTCCTCATCACAGTACGACCCCAACAACTATTATTATGGATGTCCGCCAAGCCAGCCGTGGCCATAGACCAACTTATGCCAAAAGCCTAAGCTTGGGGGAGTACGTATTTCTCACCGACATTACATTCATGTTTACACACACTCATTGCTAGATGTCGGTGCTCATACTTTTTCACTGTAATATCCATGCTAGTTTAGTTTCCTTTTTATGCTTTCTTCTTGTGTGTTTAATAAACCTTAAGAAAAAAAATTAGTAGTAATTTACTTTCCTGCTGTAGTAGTAATTAAAAAGAAAACCCAAAAAAAATTTCCCGCTCTTCTTTTGCTTGTTGGGAGCTTTCCCGTGTAAATAGTTTCTTTTCTTTTCTTTTCTTTGGGGGTCCGTAGGAGAAGACCATAATTAAATTGTTGAAGTGGCTCTTATATGCATTATTGTTGATTTAACCCAGAGCCCATATTGCCTTGTCTTCTCATGTTTCTTGAATGCTCGCAGATTCCAGCTTAGTCCAATGCACGTGAACTCTTATTATTATTCACACCGTTCGGTCGTGCAAGTGAAAGGCAATTATGATGATATATGATGGACTAACTGAGATGAGAAAAGCTGGTATGAACTCGACCTCTTTTGTTTTTGTAAATATGATGAGTCTCGCGTTCTTGATTCATCTTATTATGAATAAACATGTTTGCAATGACAATTAGAGATCATAGTTGCTTGTGCCATGCTTGATTAGCTATGTGTTATAATGATTTACCTTGTATGCCAACATGCTATTGAGATGATTATGATGTGGTATGATGGGGTGGTATCCTCCTTTGAATGATTTAAGTGACTTGACTTGGCACATGTTCACGCATGTAGTTGAAACAAAATCAACATAGCCTTCATGGTATTTATGTTCATGGTGGATAATATCCTACTCATGCTTGCATCCAATGTTTATTAATTTTAATGCATGTACATGGCTATTATCACTCTCTAGTTGGTCGCTTCCCAGTCTTTTGCTAGACTTCACCTGTACTAAGTAGGAATACTGCTTGTGCATCCAATCCCTTAAACCCCAAAGTTATTCCAGATGAGTCCACTATACCTTCCTATATGCGGTATTTACCTGGCATTCCAAATAAATTTGTATGTGCCAAACTCTAAACCTTCAAATAAACATTCTGTTTTGTATGCTCGAATAGCTCATGTATCAACAAAGGCTGTCCTTATCTTCCGTGTTAGGCGGGTTACTCTCAAGAGGAGTGGACTCCGCTCCTCACTCACGAGAAAATGGCTGGTCACCGAGATGCCCAGTCCCATGCTTTATGCAAACTAAATCAGAATTAATTGCAAACAAAACTCCCCCTGGGACCTGATGTATGTTGGAGGCACTCATTGTTTCGAGCAAGCCATGGATTGATGCTTGTTGGTGGAGGGGGAGTATAAACTTTACCATTCTATTTGGGAACCGCCTATAATGTGTTTAGCATGGAAGATATCGCCATCCCTTAGTTGTTACGTTGACAATGAAAGTATACCGCTCAAAATACAATTTATCTCTATTTCAAAACCGAGCTCTAGCACCTCTACAAATCCCCACTTCCCTCTGCGAAGGGCCTATCCATTTACTTTTATGTTGAATCATCACCCTCTTATTAAAGAGCACTAGCTGGAGAGCACAGCTGTCATTTGCATTAATCACTATTAATCTATGTTGGGTATGACTATGATTGGATCTCTTTTACCATGAATTACAATGTCTAGTCAGTCCTTGATCTTTAAAGGTGCTTTGCATTTATGTTTTGCGGTCTCAAAAAGGGCTAGCGAGGTACCATCTTGTTATATCATATTATGATTGTTTTGAGAAAGTGTTGTCATCCGAGATTTATCATTATGAATTGCTAGTTGATTATGCTATTGATATGAGTAATTGTGAGACCTGAGGATTATTGCAAATGTGGTTAGTTATGATCTATGCTGAAAACTTGAATGCTGGCTTGACATAGTTACAACAACAAGAGCAAATAGAGTTTGTAAAAGTTTTTCTTTCTTTCTTTCAGTCTGTCAACTGAATTGCTTGAGGACAAGCAAGTGTTTAATCTTGGGGGAGTTGATACGTCTCCGTCGTATCAACTTTTCCAAACACTTTTGCCCTTGTTTTGGACTCTAACTTGTATGATTTGAATGGAACTAACCTGGACTGACACTGTTTTCAGCAGAATTACCTTGTTGTTGTTTTATGTGCAGAAAGCAAATATTCTCGGAAAGTCCTAAAACTCCATGGAATACCTTAGAAAAAATAATACAAAATCCTCGCCAAATATGAAGACCAGGGGGCCCACACCCTTTCCACGAGGGTGGGGGGCACCCCCCCCCCCTAGGGCGCGTGTAACGCCCCGAGACCGATGTGCCAGGTGTCGTCCAGTTATTCGCTGTTGTTGCCTTGTCATTGCTTGCATGTCATGCATTTCATATCATGTCATCATGTGCATTCATTTGCATACATGTTCGTCTCATGCATCCGAGCATTTTTCCCGTTGTCCGTTTTGCAATCTGGCGCTCCGTCCTCCTCCAGTGGTCATTTCAATCTTTTTCTCGTGTATGGAGATTAAACATTTCCGGATTGGACCGAGACTTGCCAAGCGTCCTTGGTTTACTACCGGTAGACCGCCTGTCAAGTTTCGTATCATTTGGACTTCGTTTGATACTCCAACGGTTAACCGAGGGACCGAAAAGGCCTCGTGTGTGTTGCAGCCCAACACCCCTCCATTTTGGCCCAAAACCCACCTAAACCCCCTCCATCATCTCGGTCGTTCGATCACGATCGTGTGGCCGAAAACCGCACCTCATTTGGACTCTCCTAGCTCCCTCTACCTATATAAACACCTTCCCCTCCGAAATTCGCGGTGCAAACCCTAGATCCCTCCCTCTCCTCGCGCGCCGGACAAAAACCCCGCCGACGGACATGTCCACCCCGCTTCGCCCGGCCAACCACCGCCCGCCACCTGTCACGCCGCGGCCCCGCCGCCGCCGCAGCCCGCAGAGCCCGTCCGGGGCCCGCGCGAGCCCAGATCTCG
>NC_041392.1:635030067-635078750 GCF_002162155.2 Triticum dicoccoides | reverse complement strand
CCGTCTTCTCCAACGCCGGCCGGCCCCGCTGCTTGCCGGACTTCACCACCACCGCCGTGGCGCAGCCGCCCGACGCCGTCGGCGAGCTTCACGCGCCCGAGGCGCCTCGCCTCCCTGCCGTGCTCCGATGGCCGCGCCCGCGCCGGCCCCGCATCTTCTTGCCGCCGCCCTGCTCGACCTCGCCACCAAGCCGCGTCGCCGGGACAACTCCGGCGAGCTTGCCTCCGCACCGGAGCCCGCGCCCGGCCGCGACGACCGCGCCACCGGTGGCCGCGCTTCTCCCCCGCACGGATCCGGCCGGGATCTTTCCTCCGGCGCCCCCCTCCTCTCCGGCCACCGTACTCTCCTTCTCCGGCGAAGTTCCGGCCAGATCCGCCGCCATCCTCGTTCTCCGCGCCGCGTTGACTTTTTCCGCGGGGTGAGATTTCACTAAGTCCCCGAGTTTTCCATGTTTCAAATGCCCATATTCATCATGTCGTAACTCCGCATCCGTGGCTCCGATTTGAGCATATAGCATATAAAAATGTTCGTCTCAGAGAGCACATCATTTCATTCCATTGCATCATTTTCATTTGAGTGCATCTTGATGCCTGAAATGCTGTTAGAAGAATGCTATTTGAGTTAATTGTCAGATCTGCTGCTCCATTTAGCTATTTGTCATTTTTGCCATGATTAATGTGTGCATGATATGACCATGAGCTCTACATGTGTTTTGTTAAGGGTTTTGCCATCTTTCCAGAGGTGCAACCCATGTATTTTTGTGATGTGTGTGGTGACTAGCACGAGCTTGCAAAGTGAGGCACTTGGTAATGCTGTTTTCAGGGACTTAGCATTTCCACTAAGTCCTTGACTTGTTTATCTCATATGGCCATATGTTCATGTTGTTTCCTGGTGATCCGTGCCTCTTTTGAGGATGATCAGTAAGGATGTTTTGTTAATATTGTAGTGCTCTATCCATCCATGTCTTTGTTTACAATTATGGAGCACCCTAGCTTGATTCAATCGAGCTCTACTTTTGTCATTTCGTGAATCTGGGCAGATTGTCTACTTGTTGGCGATTTTGCCGATGATGTTGTAGTTGATCCATGCATGCTATGCTATTGTTCTTCCAAGTCTAGCTTGCATTTTGTGTGTTCTTGATGGGTGTATGCTTAGATTGTCGTGCCTTGCTCTGTAGTGAGTGCATCAAGCTCGTAAACATGCCTACTTGATATCTGTTTCAGCATGCTCCAGTTTTCACCAAGTCTGAGAACTGATTATGTTTTTGCCATGTTCATATGCTTGCAATTATATTTTCTGATCCCTTTTGGCTCAAGGTCACTAAGAGACTTTTGTTAAGCTCTTTGAGTAGCTCCATGCCATGCTTTACCTTGCCATGTTCAGGTCCTGTAGCATATAGTTTTCTTGCTCCAAAGAGTGCTATCTGATCTGAGATTCCAGACAAGTGTTAATTTCACTAAGTCTGAAATCTGTTTACCATATGCATTTTTGCCATGCTTGTTTGGACCTGTTAATGGATGAATTGGCCGTAGCTCAGTGCTAGACTTTTGTTAAGCATCTTGAGTGGATCCCTGCCATGTATTTTGTTGTCTTGTTTGGGTGCTGTAACATGTGCATCTCATTGCATTTAGATGGCTACTTGTTGTAAATCGCAAAACGTGGACATATTTGAATTGCTTGCCATTTCCAAACCGTAACTCCGATTCCGGCGATCTTTATATCGTTTTCAAGAGATTTCTTCTCATCTTTCCAGTGGCACACTTGGTTTTCCAAGTTGAGTCCAGGTTCATGCATTCTTTGTCCAATCATGCATATGCATCGCATACCGCATCCCGCATATCATACCATGTTCATGTGTTGGTTGTTTACTATGGTGTGTGCTTCTTTCCGGTGTTTGCTTCTTCGGGTTGATTCCGGTAACTTTGTGTTGTGAGGACCCATTTGTCTACATCCGTTTGTCTTCTTCATGGACTCGTTCTTCTTCCTTGCGGGGTCTCAGGCAAGATGATCATACCCTCGAAATCACTTCTATCTTTGCTTGCTTAGTTGCTCGCTCTTTTGCTATGCCTATGCTACGATACCTACCACTTGCTTATCATGCCCCCCATATTGTTGAACCAGGCCTCTAACCCACCTTGTCCTAGAAAACCGTTTTTGGCTATGTTACCGCTTTGCTCAGCCCCTCTTATGGCGTTGTTAGTTGCAGGTGAAGATTAAAGTTTGTTCCTTGTTGGAACATGGAGATGTTGTTCCTTGTTGGAACATGTTTACTTGTTGGGATATCACAATATATCTTATTTAATTAATGCATCTATATACTTGGTAAAGGGTGGAAGGCTCGGCCTTATGCCTGGTGTTTTGTTCCACTCTTGCCGCCCTAGTTTCCGTCATATCGGTGTTATGTTCCCGGATTTTGCGTTCCTTACGCGGTTGGGTTATAATGGGAACCCCTTGACAGTTTTCTTTGAATAAAACTCCTCCAGCAAGGCCCAACCTTGGTTTTACCATTCGCCACCTAGCCTTTTTCCCTTGGGTGTCGCGCTTCCCGAGGGTCATCTTATTTTAACCCCCCGGGCCAGTGCTTGTCTAAGTGTTGGTCCAACCCAGAGCACCGTGCGGGGCCGTCCCTTGGCAACTTGGGTTACGTTGGCTCTCGTACGCTTAGCTTATCCGGTGTGCCCTGAGAACGAGATATGTGCAGCTCCTATCGGGATGTCGGTGCATTGGGTGGTCTTGCTGGACTTGTTTTTACCATTGTCGAGGATGTCTTGAAGAACCGGGACACCGAGTCTGATCGGAATGTCTCGGGAGGAGGTCTATTCCTTCGTTGACCGTGAGAGCTTGTCATGGGCTAAGTTGGGACACCCCTGCAGGGTTTTGAACATTCGAAAGTTGTGCCCGCGGTTATGGGCAGATGGGAATTTGTTAATGTCCGGTTGTAGAAAACCTGAAGTCAACCTTAATTAAAATGAATCAACCGCGTGTGTAACCGTGATGGTCTCTTTCTGGCGGAGTCCGGGAAGTGAACACAGTGTTGGAGTTATGCTTGACGTAGGTTGTTTTAGGATCACTTCTTGATCATACTTTTATCGACCGTGCCTTGCCTTCTCTTCTCGCTCTCATTTGCATATGTTAGCCACCATATATGCTAGTCGCTTGCTGCAGCTCCACCTCATACCTTTTACCTTACCCATAAGCTTAAATAGTCTTGATCGCGAGGGTGCGAGATTGCTGAGTCCCCGTGACTCACAGATACTTCCAAAACCAACTTGCAGGTGCCGATGAGTCCGTGCAGATGACGCAACCAAGCTCAAGAGGAGCTCGATGAAGATCTTGTCCTTTGTGTTGTTTCGTTCTAGTTGATCAGTAGTGGAGCCCAGTTGTGGTCGATCGGGGAACATGTCGCACTTGGGGTTCTTCTTTTATTTCGGGTTCCGTAGTCGGACCTTGATTGTATCTGGATGATGTAATGCTTTATTTATGTAATTGTGTGAAGTGGCGATTGTAAGCCAACTATGTATCTTTTCCCTTATGTATTACATGGGTTGTGTGAAGATTACCTCACTTGCGACATTGCTTTCAATGCGGTTATGCCTCTAAGTCGTGCTTCGACACGTGGGAGATATAGCCGCATCGAGGGCGTTACAGCGCCCCCCCCCCTAGGGCGCGCCCCCTACCTCGTGGGCCCCCTAGAAACCCTCCGACGCCAACTCCAACTCTATATATTTGCTTTTGGAGAGAAAAAAATCAGAGAGAAGAAATCATCGCGTTTTACGATACGGAGCCGCCGCCAAGCCCTAAAACCTCTCGGGAGGGCTGATCTGGAGTCCGTTCGGGGCTCCGGAGAGGGGGATTCGTCGCCGTCGTCATCATCAACCATCCTCCATCACCAATTTCATGATGCTCACCGCCGTGCATGAGTAATTCCATCATAGGCTTGCTGGACGGTGATGGGTTGGATGAGATTTATCATGTAATCGAGTTAGTTTTGTTAGGGTTTGATCCCTAGTATCCACTATGTTCTAAGATTGATGTTTCTATGACTTAGCTATGCTTAATGCTTGTCACTAGGGCCCGAGTGCCATGATTTCAGATCTGAACCTATTATGTTTTCGTGAATATATGTGAGTTCTTGATCCTATCTTGCAAGTCTATAGTCACCTACTATGTGTTATGATCCGGCAACCCCGAAGTGACAATAATCGGGACCACTCTCGGTGATGACCATAGTTTGAGGAGTTCATGTATTCACTATGTGTTAATGCTTTGTTCCGGTTCTCTATTAAAAGGAGGCCTTAATATCCCTTAGTTTCCAATAGGACCCCGCTGCCACGGGAGGGTAGGACAAAGGATGTCATGCAAGTTCTTTTCCATAAGCACGTATGACTATATACGGAATACATGCCTACATTACATTGACGAACTGGAGCTAGTTTTGTGTCACCCTATGTTATGACTGTTACATGATGAACCACATCCGGCATAATTATCCATCACTGATCCGGTGCCTACGAGTTTTCCATATACTGGTTTACACTTATTTACTTTCCCGCTGCTACTGTTACAATCACTACAAAATACCAAAAACATTACTTTTGCTGTCTTTACCTTTGTTGCCATTACCACCACTACCATATTACTGTTCTACTAAACACTTTGCTGCAGATACTAAGTTTCCAGGTGTGGTTGAATTGACAACTCAGCTGCTAATACTTGAGAATATTCTTTGGCTCCCCTTGTGTCGAATCAATAAATTTGGGTTGAATACTCTACCCTCGAAAACTGTTGCGATCACCTATACTTGTGGGTTATCAGGCGTTCGCGAAGAAAAGCCGAATAGAGGATCAAATGATAACTCAGGAGTTTAATTAGAGTATGTATATGTGTATGTGCAGGCCTCACTGCTGGCCACTACCGCACGTACTGCGGAGGTCTCTACACTGAAGCAGGACCTGAAGCGGTCCGAGGATGAGCTCGGCCTTACCAAGAGGCAGCTTGAAGAGCGCAAAGGTAAGAAATACCCCTGTCTATATAGTTAAAAAGAAATTCAGTTATAAAATAATAGGATCATCATGGGTTTGCTAGGGGACACAACCGAAGTGGCGACCCTGAGGAAAGCGATGTCCAAGGCCGAAGACAAAGCGGCCAAGGAGCGTATTGAGAGGGAGAAGCAAGAAGCCCGAGTAGGCGAGGTGCAGTAAGAGCTCGAGGCTCTCGCAAAAAAGCACGAGTCCTTGGAGCTTGACCCTAAGATGCGAGAGTCCGAGCTTGCGCAGGCACTCGAAAGCGTCCGGAGCGCCAAGGCCGAAGCACACAAGGACCTCCAGGAGATTGACGCGGTGAAGAAGATAACAGCGGGTAAGGCATTTTATTATGCAAAGGAAGCATGTGAAGGAGACTTTTCTTTTCCTTACCCGAGTTCGGAGCTCTCTAGGAGCGTTTGCAGATCTTCCCCGTAGTGTATTGGATGCCGCAAAGTTTTATCGGGCTAAGGAGGGGAGCTCAACGGAGAATTTGTTCTGGTCTCAGTATACTGGGAATGAACACCCTGTGCCCTTGAGCGACCAGCTGAAGCAGTTGGTCGAGCTTCACAAGGCAGCTGAACAGGCCATGAGGGGCCTTACAGTCTGGATGTGGCCTGGTGAGCCCCTGTCCGGTAGCTACTTCGGTCTGGTGAGGCGGCTTGTGGAAGCCTGCCCACAGCTTGAAGTCATCAAGCGGTCCGTCTGCATCGAGGGTGCACGCAGGGCTTTTGCCCGGGCGAAGGTGCACTGGGCGAAGCTGGACGCCGTGAAGCTGGTGAAGGAGGGGTTGTCCGAGGGCAAGGAGCATCGCTGCCCCGAGAATTATTATGAGAGTGTCCTAAAGGGTTCCCTCCTAGTGGCAGATGAGTGTGCCAAGGATGTAATTTTTGAATGAAGATGCTCATGTGATCCTATAATATGAAACGAGTTTGTTTGCACCATGCGACGCTTTCTTAATTTAAAATATTACCTTCTGTGCGGCCGTTTATAAAATCTGAGAGTTGGCCAGTCGTCGGCTTCTATCCCCATGTAACTAGTACTGGGGTGTTCGGGATAAACCTGAACACTCTTTACCCCAATTTTGGGTCCTTCAAGGGAGGTGTTTAGCGCAACGAACTAGGCAATTGGACTATAACTTAGCCATAGAAGTCTATGATTTTAAATTCTGGTGAAGCCCCTGGTATTCGGAGGGCCGAATTTGGGGCGCTATACATGCCTAAGTCGTACAAGGCCGACTCCTCGCCCAAAGCGGAAAAAGTCTTTAAGGACTTGAGACCTCTCGAACAGCGACCAGTCTCTCGCCTTATCATGACAGTCAATTTTTGGCTTTCTCTACTGAGGTGCTCATCCGGAAGAACTGGGACACAATCGCAGTAGTTCTCCCACCACTAGCTTAGCCGATATAGCGGAACGTAAGGTACCAAAGCATGGGGGCCGGGCAACCCAACATTTGACCAAAGACATGATTCAGAGCTGATTCATATAATGCTATAAGTTCGGGGTGCCGCACTGTCGAAAGTGTTTGGACTTCTTGCACCGTATTATGGGGTAAACTAGAACCCCTGGCGAACTGACCGTACCCGAACGTGCGGGTGCGGATTGTCATAAATGGACATATAAGAGAAAGAGAAAACCTTAAATAATGCAATGACAGATTAATGATATGCAATGTTATTTAAATAATATGTTGAAGCGTACTTGGTACAGGTAGTGCAATAAGCATAAAGTAGGACAATTCGAAATGTCCTATCCCAGGGCAAGCTACGCATAAATAGTGAAAAGTGGGTATATCAATTATTACTAGAGACCACTTGGTGGTTCCCGTGTTCATCTTAGCTTCTTGCTGCTTGGCTGTTGCTTCCGGAATGTGTCCGGGAATCGTACTGCCGAAAAGGGCTTCCAGAGAGTTAGGCCCTGAAAGAGAAAAGGAATGACAAAGTTATACAACCCCTAGTGCAGTTAAGCCACAATGCGGGGCTTGTCCTGATCGTGCCCCCGCCTATGTCCATGGTATTTTCAATGCGTAGTTATGTACGCGCGTCATGGATTTCATTGCTTCACTGGGACTGGGATGGGGGCCGAATTTCTAGGCGATCTCTGATTGTGCCAGGCGATCCTGTTGCAGCTTGTTCCGGACTTGCTTGAAGGTGTCCGGGGGCTGTGACGCTGAATGAGTGGTTTGCCTGAACAGGTTGCTTTGTGCTTCTGCTGCAAGGGCCGCAGTGTGCTCTTCCGTACGGAGCGAGCATTCTGTGTTTCCATTTACTGTTATGACCCCACGAGGTCCTGGCATCTTGAGCTTGAGCTTGAGGTATGCATAATGCGGCACTGCATTGAATTTTGCAAATGTTATCCATCCAAGCAGTGCATGATA
The DNA here is from genome assembly GCF_002162155.2 of Triticum dicoccoides. Classification (NCBI taxonomy): domain Eukaryota; kingdom Viridiplantae; phylum Streptophyta; class Magnoliopsida; order Poales; family Poaceae; genus Triticum; species Triticum dicoccoides. The sequence continues at coordinate 635,071,352 of NC_041392.1, read as the reverse complement.
GCCGCTGCAAAACGGGACGATGTTGAAGATTAGCTCTTCACTTCGGAAGTTGTCCGGTGATCCGAAGACCACTTCCAGTGTGATTGAGTCTGTGCAATGGGCCTCTACACCTGGGATGATGCCTTTAAAGGTGGTTTTGCAGGGTTTGATCCTCGAGGGATCGATACCCATTTTTGCCTTACTGTCCAATATGTCTCGCAGGTCCTCTGTGTTACCCCCGGCCTTAGTATTTTTGATTGAGTGGCGATGGGGTGCGGGCTGAACTTCAGGCTGAAACACCTCTCTGGCTTGGCCGCGTAGTGGCCGGTCAGCCGCATCGTACACTGGTGAATGAGGTTTCAATTCTTACTCCTCGGGGTGAGGTAGCAACCTGTGTTTTGGGTAACTCTTGGACGGGCGCTCGAGTTCATGCTCCTCGGCCGCAAGGACTTCGGTCCACATGTCTGCTAGCAAGTCTTGATCCGCTTGAAGCTGTTGCTGCTTTTTCTTTAGGCTATTTGTCGTGGCCATAAGACGGCGCTTGAAGCGCTCTCGCTTGACGGGGTCCTCAGGCATGATAAACTCGTCATCACCGAGGCTCGCCTCATCTTCGGAGAGAGGCATGTAGTTGTCCTCCTCCGGTTCTCCATCTGCTGCCTGCTCTGGGGGGCTAGCTTGTTCGTCCTCTAGATCTACATCGTGCTGGAGGGGATTGTTGTTGTCTTTGGCTCTATCCGGAGTGTTATTATCTACATCGTGCTGTGGCGGGACTTAGAGCGACGCCGCTGACGTCGGCGCTTGGGTTGCTTCTTGGAGGGGTCATCCTCCGCTGTCTTGTCGCCATTGCCTTCTTTGGGGGTGTCCACCATGTATATATCATATGATGAGGTGGCAGTCCAGCGCCCTGAGGGTAGTGGTTCCTGTTCGTATCTGGCTTCGTCATCCATACCGTCGAAGTCTTCGGAGTCGAAGTCGAGCATGTCGGTTAAGTCGTCGATAGTGGCTACTAAGTGGGTGGTGGGTGGGCATCGAATTTCGTCGTCGTCCGGGTCTCATTCTAGCCGGACATTGTTCAGCCAAGGTTCTCCTGACAGGGAGAGAGACCTTAAGGAATTTAGCACGTCGCCGAAGGGCGAGTGCTGAAAGATATCCGCGGAGGTGAACTCCATGATCGGCGCCCAGTCAGATTCGATGGGCACGGATGTGAGCGGCTCAAAGTCTGTGGCTGGAGATGAACCCAGTGGTTCGGCGACACGGCTCTCGTGAGGGGTGAAGTCAGTATCTGGCTCTATCGCCACTGAGAGGGCAGACTCCACGGTGGGGTCTATCCCTCCGCTCTTGGATGGCGCGATTTGCTTTGGATTAATGGCCGGAGTTGTTGTGGACGCGATTTCCCGAACACTGTCCGACGGCAGAGTTACGTCATGCTCATCATGACTGTGCGGCGTACCCGACATGGGCTCGAATCCGTCGAAGATCAAGTCTCCGCGGATGTTGGCGGTGTAGTTTAAGTTTCCGAACCCGACCTGATGGTCAGGGGCGTAGCTCTCGATCTTCTCCAGATGGCCAACCAAATTGGCCCGCAGTGTGAAGCCGTCGAATACGAAGATTTGTTTGGGGAGGAAAACCTCACCCTGGACTGCATCGCTAGTGATGATCGAAGGAGACATCAAGCCTTATGGTGATGACACAGTGGAACTTAATGAAAGCACCAATGTCGGTGTCAAAACCGGCGGATCTCGGGTAGGGGGTCCCGAACTGTGCGTCTAAGGCGGATGGTAACAGGAGGCAGGGGACACGATGTTTACCCAGGTTCGGGCCCTCTTGATGGAGGTAATACCCTGCGTCCTGCTTTATTTTTCTTGATGATATGATTATTACAAGAGTTGATCTATCACGAGATCAAAGAGGCTAAACCCTAGAAGCTAGCCTATGGTATGATTGTTCGTCGTCCTATGGACTAAACCCTCCGGTTTATATAAACACCGGAGGGGGCTAGGGTTACACAAGGTCGGTTACAAAGGAGGAGATACACATATCCATATTGCCTAGCTTGCCTTCCACGCCATGTAGAGTCCCATCCGTACACGGGATGAAGTCTTCAATCTCATATCTTCATAGTCCAACAGTCCGTCCAAAGGATATAGTCCGGCTGTTCGGAGACCCCCTAATCCAGGACTCCCTCAACAAGGAACCGGCTGGGGTCAGCAATGGGGTGGCGGTGCGGCCGTCCTGCCGCACTGCTAGGTGCAGCGAGGATGCTTGTTGCTCGTTCCCTGCTGGGCCGGTGGCAGCGTTGGCGGCAGGCGACGGGGAATGACGAGGTGGCTCGCCGACGGGAGCCGTTTGAGCAACGCGGGCAGTGAGGGCAGCCCGGTGTTCAGCCCGAGCGCGGCGAGCATCTGCCATGGAGACGACAGAACGGCGGAGCGACGAAGCGCCGACCGACGGAAGGGAAGCTACGGCGCACCCCCTACCTGGCGCGCCAAAAGTCGGATCTCGGGTTCCAGCAGACCCTTGAGGTTCGAACTCTGGGGTGCGCGCGAAGTTCTTTCCCTCCTACCGATCTACGCCCTAGCTCGCTAAGGTCTCGCGGATGAACTCGACGCACTCGCAACACAAAGACACAAGATTTATACTGGTTCGGGCCATTGTTGTGGTATAATACCCTACTCCAGTGTGGTGGTGGTGGATTGCCTCTTAGGCTGATGAAGATCAGTACAAGGGGAAGAACAGCCTCCTGAGGTTGAGGTGTTCTTGTGCTTGGTGTGGCTAAGGGTCAAGGTGAGATGTCCCCCTCTCCCCCCCTTCTACGGTGGTGGCTAGTTCTACTTATATAGGCCCTGGTCCTCTCCCCAAATATCGAGCGAGAAGGGAGCCAACAATGGCGGCCAATTTGAAAGGGGACAGCTAGTAAGAGCTATCCTGACAAAAGGTGGTCTTCGCATGCCAAAGGTTTTGGTGGTGACGCCGTCCTGGGCTCCATGGTGACCCCCGTCCTGCCGTCCTTCTGGCCTTGGTCTCGTTGCACCCGATATGTAAACATTTGCCTGATGCCTCGGTACTCCACGCTTGCGCTTGCCCCCCCACCTGGTGTCGATCGTCATGGCTCACATCATGTGAGCCTCGCGAGGTTCTCCCTGCCATGATATCTCCGCCCCTCGCGAGGAAGCCTAGTGAGGCCGCTCCTGAGGAGGTCTTGTGTCGTTCGCCTCGCGAGGTTTGGCCCCTCGCGAGGGTCTTGAATTCCTTGTTGATGATGATGGGCCGTATAGACCTGCCAGCACAGCCACACCATGGGCCACAGGCAGGCAAGTCTGGGGACCCCCGTTCCCAGAACACCGACAATTGTGGCTCCACACCGTTCCAACGGAGACGTACTGTTGGGGAACATAGTAATTTCAAAAATTTCCTACGCACACGCAAGATCATGGTGATGCATAGCAACGAGAGGGGAGAGTGTTGTCTACGTACCCTTGTAGACTGAAAGCGGAAGCGTTAGCACAACGCGGTTGATGTAGTCGTATGTCTTCATGGCCTGACCGATCAAGTACCGAACGCACGGCACCTCCGAGTTCTGCACACGTTCAACTCGATGACGTCCCTCGAACTCCGATCCAGCTGAGTGTAGAGGGAGAGTTTCGTCAGCACGACGGCATGGTGACGATGATGATGTTCTACCAACGCAGGGCTTCGCCTAAGCACCGCTACAATATGATCGAGGTGGATTATGGTGGAGGGGGGCACCGCACACGGCTAAGAGATTAAGAGATCAATTGTTGTGTCTATGGGGTGCCCCTGGCCACGTATATGAAGGAGTGGAGTAGGAGAGGGGCCGGACCTCTCTATGGCACGCCCTAGGGGAGTCCTACTCCCACCGGGAGTAGGATTCCCCCTTTCCTAGTAGAACTAGGATCCCGTCCAAGTAGTAGGAGTAGGAGAGAAGGAAAGGGAAGGGAAAAGGAGAAGGAAGGAAGGGGGCGCCCCCCTCCCTAGTCCAATTCGGACCAGCCCATGGGGAGGGGTGCGGCCACCCTTTGAGGCCTTTCTCTGCTTTCCCGTATGGCCCATTAAGGCCGAATACGAATTCACGTAACTCCCCGGTACTCCCGAAAATACCCGAATCATTCGGAACCTTTCCGATGTCCGAATATAGTCGTCCAATATATCGATCTTTACGTCTCGACCATTTTGAGACTCCTCGTCATGTCCCCGATCTCATCTGGGACTCCGAACTCCTTCGGTACATCAAAACACATAAACTCATAATATAACCGTCATCGAACTTTAAGCATGCGGACCCTACGGGTTCAAGAACTATGTAGACAAGACCGATACACGTCTCCGGTCAATAACCAATAGCGGAACCTGGATGCTCATATTGGCTCCCACATATTCTACGAAGGTCTTTATCAGTCAGACCGTATAACTACATACGTTGTTCCCTTTGTCATCGGTATGTTACTTGCCCGAGATTCGATCGTCGGTATCTCAATACCTAGTTCAATCTTGTTACCGTCAAGTCTCTTTACTCGTTCCGTAATACATCATCCCGCAACTAACTCATTAGTTGCAATGCTTGCAAGGCTTAAGTGATGTGCATTACCGAGAGGACGCAGAGATACCTCTTCGACAATCGGAGTGACAAATCCTAATTTCGAAATACGCCAACCAACAAGTACCTTTGGAGACACCTGTAGGGCACCTTTATAATCACCTAGTTACGTTGTGACGTTTGGTAGAACACAAAGTGTTCCTCCGGTAAACGGGAGTTGCATAATCTCATAGTCATAGGAACATGTATAAGTCATGAAGAAAGCAATAGCAACAAACTAAACGATCAAGTGCTAAGCTAACGAAATGGGTCAAGTCAATCACGTCATTCTCCTAATGATGTGATCACGTTAATCAAATGACAACTCATGTCTATGGTTAGGAAACATAACCATCTTTGATCAACGAGCTAGTCAAGTAGAGGCATACCAGTGACATATTATTTGTCTATGTATTCACACATGTATTAGTTTCCGGTTAATACAATTCTAGCATGAATAATAAACATTTATCATGATATAAGGAAATAAATAATAACTTTATTACTTCCTCTAGGGCATATTTCCTTCACGTACTTCCCCTCAAAAGGAAGGAACTTCGGTAACACATCCCCGTCTTCACCGGCTCCACTCTTGGTTATCTCGTACCTTTACTTGAGCAAGCTTATTTGTGTTATTTCCCTTGCTTTCTTGTGTGCTTGTTCTTGTTGCATCATATAGGTTGCTCACCTAGTTGCATATCTAGACAACCTACTTTGATGCAAAGTTTAATTTGGTAAAGAAAAGCTATAAATTGTTAGTTGCCTATTCACCCCCCTCTAGTCAACTATATTGATCCTTTCAATTGGTATCAGAGCCTCGTCTCTTTACTAAGGACTTTGCCATCCGAAGAGTATGGTTGACACCGTAGACGGTGTGGAGGAGCACTCCGGTGTGAATTTGATCTCATCTATGGGCGATGGGGGAACCGCAGTCTCTCATGAGGAATTCAATGTGGCTTTGGACACATTGAAAACCTCCATGACGACCGAGGTTGAAAGCATGTTTAATAAATTCCTAGAAGGTCTTAAACTATCCACCGCACCATTGAAAGTGGGTGATCCCACCAACAAGGTGACTGATGCTAACTCCGACAAGGGGGAAGCTACTAGTCAAAAGGTTCCTTCTTCTAGTGGTAAAAATGGCACCGGCTTCTTTGCCCATGTGGAACCTCCACTTGTTTATGGTGGACCGATTATTTCCACTCATTTGAATCATGCTGGTCCTCCCCCTAAGATTGTGAAAAATGAGGACTTTGATTCTTGGGTCTATCATTTTAAGCGTCATTTAAATCATGTGAATACTAATCTTTGGAGAATCATTGTAGAAGGTTTCTATCTGCATGACCGACGCAACTTCACTCCTAGAGAAGCCGTGGATAATCAATTTAATGAGAATGCTCTCTTCATCACCCAAGATGCAATTCCACCTGAAGATCTTCCTCACCTCCGGCCCTTTGCCATGGCCAAAGACGCATGGCACCAAGTTGTTTCCCTCTACAGGGGAAGCGCAAGCATTCAATGCTGCAACTATGAAGTGGTGCAAGATGAAGCCGATGAGTTTGCAATAAAATAAGATGAAGAATCTCGTGAGCTTTATCGGAGAGTAATCAAACTCACGGTCTCTCTTCGAGATCATGGGAGCAAGGACACAGATGACAATTGGATCAAGCGCAAATTCCTCAAGGCAATGATGCCTTACCACAAGGCCATGTCCTCCTTCATTCGTCAAAGGCCGGACTTCCACATGGCCACAAGGTCTCACATGAGGAGTTCAATGTGGCTTTGGACACATTGAAAACCTCCATGACGGCCGAGGTCAAAGGCATGCTCAAGAACTTTCTTGATGGTCTCAAATTATCCACCGCACCGTTGGAAGTGGTCGATCCCACTAACAAGGTGACGGATGCTAACTCTGACAAGGGGGAAGCTACTAGTGAGAAAGTTCCTTCTTCTAGTGGTAGAATTGGTAGTGGAATCTTTGCCCATGTGGAACCCCCACATACCTATGGAAGACTGATTCCCTCCACTCATTTAAATCATGCCGGTTCTCCTCCTAAGATTATTAAAAATGAGGATTTTAACGCTTGGATCTATCTCTTTAAACGTCATTTAAATCATGTTAATACTAACCTTTGGAGAATAATTGAGCAAGGTTTCTATCTCCATGACTCAAGCAACTTCACCCCTAGAGAAGTCGCTGATCGTCAATTCAACGAGAATGCTCTCTTCATCATCCAAGATGCAATCCCTCCCGAAGATATTGCGCATCTCCCACCATTCACCGTGGCAAAGGAAGCATGGCACCATGTTGTTTCCCTTTACAAGGGAAGCGCAAGCATTCAACGCTCCAACTATGAAGTGGTGCAAGATGAAGCCGATGAATTTGCTATGAATGAAGGTGAAGAACCTCGCAATCTCTACCGGAGACTAATCACACTCTCGGTCTCACTCCGAGATCATGGGAGCAAGGGTATAAATGACAATTTGATCAAGCGGAAGTTTCTCAAAGCCATGATGCCTTATCATAAGGCCATGTCCTCCGTCATCCGTCAATGGCCGGACTTCCACACCTTATCCTCAAGTGATGTGTTGGATGAGTTTGTGGCTATGAGCATTTTGGACAAAACCATCGACAATGCGGTGCTACGTTCTCAAAGAGCAAAGAAGCCCAACCTTGCATTAAAAGCCAAGGTTAGGATGGAAGAAGAGGATGAAGAGGAAGAAGAGGAGAGCAACCCCGAAGATACAAAGTATGCCTATCATGAACACATGGCTCTTGCTTCAAGGCAATTTTGGAGCAAGAAGAACTCAAGGCCCAACTTCAACAAGAACAACTCAAGTGGCGCGAAGGCCAAGCAATGGGACTTTCTATAATTGTGGCAATGTGAGTCATTTTGTTGTAGAATGCCCTTATGAGAAGAGGGAAGACAATGGTGGCAAGCTCATCCAAAAGGACAAAGCCAAGTCTTTCCCCAACAAGAGCAACTTCACCAAGAAGACTCCTCCCAAGGCGTTGGTGGTACAAGAAGAGTACAATGAGGATGATGATGATGATGAAGATGGTGAGTCGGTTTCCATGGCCTCCGTTGCCATTGCGACAACTCCACGAGTGTCACTCTTTGACTCACCCAATGAGAACATCACCGCCAAGTGCCTCATGGCTAAAGCCACAAACAAGGTAACCCCAACATCAAAACCACCATCATTAATAATCCTTCTTTGATGGATTGCATTGATAAATATGAGGGATCTAATGTGGAGGAAAATGAGTTTGAGTCCTTTATGGGTAAACTCAAGGGTAAATCCAAGAAGCACTTCGTTGCTCTCTTGGAACAACTTGGTGAAGCCAATGACCTGATCGAGGCTCATGAAGATACTATCTCCAAGATGGAGGGGCATAGTCGTGACTGTGCTGATGAGATTTTGGATCTTTCCAATGCTCTTGAGGAAGAGTGCGGTCTTCATTTGGCTCTTGAGGAGTCACACAATGTTGATCACGCTAAGTTAAAGAAAGATCTTGATCATGCTCTTGTTGTTTCTCGTGTGCTAAACTACGAGAAGGGCAAGCTTGGGGTTGATCTTGCTAGACTCAAAGAGGAGTTTGACTTACTTGACAAAGCTCACAAGGTCTTGAAGGGTGCTCATGCTAGCCTCAAAGAGTCTCATGATCAACTTCAAGTAAAGCTAACCAAGGAGAAAGCCACTTTTCCTCATATGATGTTAATTGATAATGAAGATGCTACTAACCCATGTTGTGAGCATGTGCATCTTGTTGAGGAGAATGCTAAGTTGAAGGAGCAACTTGAGAAAGGTCTTGTGTCTTGCATACAAGGCGACAAGAACCTCAACGACTTTTTGAGCAACCAAAAGGAAGTTGTGGCCAAAGAAGGGATTGTGTACGCGCCCAAGTCCAAGAACAAGAAGAAGAATAACAAGGCCAAATGGCCTCCTCCTCTCAAGAAAAACTTTGTGAAGCAGGGAGAGGGTGCTACTAATGAGAAGAAGAAGAACACCATGAAGGGTAGTGATGACAAGAAGGGCAACACTTCCCTTCCCAACAAAGCCAACGACTTTAACCCTTCTTATGTGTTGTGCCGTGCTAGTGATGGGCATGTTTATGCCAAATTTGTTGGTTCTCCTTATGAGTACAATGAATGGTCGATTTGGTTTCCTAAGACCCTTGTTACTAACATCAAAGGACCAATTACAAAATGGTTACCTAAAACCAAGCATTGATCTCTTGTAGGTGTTTGCTTCCGGTGGGGGATCATGGTTGCTCGATAGTGGAGCTACTAATCATATGACCGGAAGCAAGGACTTGGTGGTGGACGTGCAAAAGATCCCATCCATGCCCACCAACGTTGAGTAGGGTGACGCCTCATCCTCTAAGGTATTGGGACTCGGCAAGGTTGTCATTTCTCATGATCTCACGATCGAGAAGGTCATGCTTGTTGAGTCCCTTGCATACAATTTACTTTCCGTTCGTCAACTTGCACTCATGGGTTTTGCCACCTTCTTTGATCTTGATACCGTGGCCCTCTTGTGGAGCAAGACTCTTAAAGTAGCCTTTGTTGGGCATGTCGAAAACGGTCTCTATGTGATTAACTTTTTGGAGCGACTCACTAAGACCGCGACATGCCTAATGGCTAAAGTTGACGTGGGATGGCTTTGGCATCGCCATTTAGCCCATGTCAATATGAGATGTTTGCAAAGTCTTCTCAAGGGGGACCATGTCCGCGGACTAACAAATGTTAGCTTTGCCAAAGATCGTGCTTTCCGTGCTTGTATCGAAGAAAAGCTACATGAAAAGTCTCACCCTCCCATGACTATCATTTACTCGAAGAGGCCTTTGGAGCTCCTTCACATGGATCTCTTTGGGCCTCCATCTTTTGATAGTCTTTGGGGTAGGAAGTATTGCTTGGTGATTGTGGATGATTATTCAAGATACACTTGGGTATATTTCTTCAAGAGGAAGAGTGAGACCCAACAAACCGTCATTGACTTTGCAAACGAAGCTCAACGTCAAGACAATGCAAAGATCTTGACAATAAGAAGTGACAACGGCACCGAGTTCAAGAACTACACCTTGGATGAGTTTCTTAGTGATGAGGGGATCAAGCATCAATATTCCGCACCTTACACCCCTCAACAAAATGGTGTAGCAAAGAGGAAGAACCGGACGTTGATGGATGCGGCAAGGACCATGATGGCGGAGTTCAAGTCTCCATACAACTTTTGGGCCGAAGCGATCAACACCGCATGGCATGCATCTAATCAGCTCTACCTCCGCAAAGGCTTGAACAAGACTCCATATGAGATACTCACCGGTAACAAGCCCAACCTCAAGTACTTACGGGTGTTCGGGTGTAAGTGTTTCATTCTCAAGAAAGGTGTTCGTTTGTCTAAATTTGAGGCTAGAGCTCATGAGGGCATATTTGTTGGTTATGCTACAAACTCCCATGCTTACCGTGTCCTCAATAAGTCCACGGGACTTGTTGAGGAGACATGTAAGGTGGAGTTTGATGAGAAAAATGGCCCCCAAGTGGAGCAAAGTGGCACTTGTGATGTAGGTGATGAAATTCCTCCCCAAGCCCTAAGAAGAATGGGTGTTGGTTTTATCCTACCCATTGAGGATCCCCTTGTGGCGGAAGGAGAAGTACAATGTTCCACTCACGTGTAGCCATCACCAACTCAAGGCCCACACGCTTCCGAAGAACAAAGTGAAGGCCCTCAACCTCATGAACAAGACCAAGGGCAAGATCAACCTCAAGATGGTGTTGAATTAGCAAGCGATGCCCAAGGTCAAGTTCTATCATCCAAGAAAGTTCAAGATCAAGAGCAAGCTCAAGATCAAGAACAAGCTCAAGACGATGCTCAAGATGATCTAGATCAAGTGACCGCTCCTCAAATCTCTCCAGAGGAGGAATTAGAGCGTCGTGCCTCCAAGATCGCATCCAAGCTATCCACCAAAGATCATCTCATGACAAATGTGCTTGGAAGCTTAAGAAAGGGGGTAAGCACTTGTAGACAATTAGTAAACTATTGTGAACATCACGCGTTTGTCTCTTGTGTTGAAGCCCAAAAGATCTATGATGCGCTCAAGGATCCGGATTGGCTCAATGCCATGCAAGAAGAACTCAACAACTTCGAGCACAAAAAGGTGTGGAGATTGGTGCCAAGCCAATGGGGAACCATAATGTCATTGGAACCAAGTGGATATTCAAGAACAAGCAAGATGCTCATGGGATTATCATTTGCAACAAGGCTCGTTTGGTGGCACAAGGCTACTCCCAAGTCAAGGGTAACGACTGCAGTGAAACCTTTGCTCCCATTGCTCGCCTTGAATCCATTCACATGTTGATTGCATATGCTTCTCATCATAACTTTAAGTTACAACAAATGGATGTGAAGAGTTCTTTTATTAATGGTCCTATTAATGAGTTGGTATATGTCAAGCAACCCCCCCTAGGTTCGAGGATCCCTATTTTCCCGATCATGTGTACCAACTTGATAAGGCACTCTATGGCCTTAAGCAAGCCCCACATGCATGGTATGACCACCTTACCGAGTTGTTGCAAGATCTTGGTTTTGAAATTGGGAAAATAGACCCCACTATTTTTACTAAGAAGGTCAAAGGGGAGTTGTTTGTGTGCCAACTATATGTTGATGATATTATCTTTGGTTCCCCTAACAAAACTTTCAATGAGGAATTTGCCGCACTCATGACCTCCAAGTTCAAGATGTCCATGATGGGAGAGTTGAAGTTCTTTCTCGGGTTCGAATTCAAGCAACCAAGCCAAATACACTCAATACATGCTCAAGAGATTCAAGCTAAGTGATGTCAAGCCGACGTCCACTCCTATGCCCGTCAAATGCCAACTTGACATAGATCCCAATGGTAAAGCAGTGGATCAAAAGGTATATCGCTCCATGATTGGCTCCTTGCTTTACCTTTGTGCATCTAAACTGGATATCATGTTGAGTGTGGGAATTTGTGCATGGTTTCAAGCTGCCCCTAAGGAAAGCCACTATGTGGCGATCAAGCGAATCTTTCAATATTTGGATCATACCCCAAACTTTGGCTTATGGTATCCAAGAGGATCTAACTTCAATCTTGTGGGCTATTCAGAATCCGATTGGGCGGGAGACAAAGTGGATAGGAAGTCAACTTCCGTAGGGTGCCAATTTCTTGGTTTCTCTTTGGTGAGTTGGTCTTCCAAGAAGCAAAGTTGCGTGTCTCTCTCGTCCACGGAAGCGGAGTATGTGGCTGCCGGTAGTTGTTGTGCACAACTTTTATGGATGAGGCAAACTTTAAAGGATTACGGTGTCATTTGTGACAAAGTGCCTCTTTGGTGTGACAATGAAAGTGCCATCAAGATCTCTCTCAACCCGGTGCAACACTTCAAGACGAAGCATATTGAGATTCAGTATCACTTCATCCGAGATCATATTAGGCGAGGGGAGATCGAGCTCAACTATGTTAACACTCTTGATAACCTTGCAGATATCTTCACGAAGCCCCTGGATGAAACAAGATTTCGCGAGTTAAGGCATGAGCTAAATATCATTGATTCGAGCAATGTTGCTTGAACCCGTGCACACCCCACCATACTCAACTTGTTATCTTGTTTAGGTGTAGGCATGGATATAGGGGGAGTGTTGTTCTCTCAATGAACTCTCCCTCCCCCTATTATGCATAAATTGATCAACTCTTTCACATTAGCCATTTTTATGGTACTTGCGCTTCAAAGATGAGTTTTGGTCATGGGCCCAAGGATAATTCTTCGCGGTGCCATACCAATTGATTCAAACATAGGTGGCTCCGACCACCGCCCTCTCCTTAGAGAGGTTGTGTTGAGTGTCTTAGTCCTTGTTGTCTCTTGCCTTCCTTTCGTCGTGTCGATCTTGTTTGAGTTGTCTCGTGTGTCAGCTTTTTGGTGGGTCCGTTCGCTTGAAGGTTGCCTCACAAAGGCTTCATTTTCCCCTTCTTGAAACTTGCATATTCTTGAGCACACGATACTACCGTGGCCTGCCACGGTACTACCGCGTGAGGAGCGCACGGTTCCTCCGCACCCAGCACGGTAGTAATTTTTTACTGCCGCCTGGGGGAGCGGTACTACCGTCCATGGTTTGGTTCTTCTGGCCGGGTGGTGCTACCGCGATGACGTGCGGTACTACTGCGCTGCCGAGGGCGTGTGGGGGTTAAGAGCGTGTAGGGGGAGTTCCAACTGCCCGATACCCATTCGTCCTTTTCTCTCCCCTTAGTCTCTCTCGCTCTCTCAAGAACGGCGCCGGAGACCCTCGCCGGATCTCCATCTCCATCCGCTCTCCTCGGATTCCGACCGATGGGATCGTTCCCCACCACTTCCTCTTGCCATGGAACAAGGTTTCTCCCCAAATCCCTTTCTCTTTTGTTCGTCCTTCCGCTTCTAGGTTTTTGGGAAGATGCATGTCGTTCTTGAGATTTTAGGCCAAATCTTTGCAAGAGTAGGTTGTAGGAGAGTAGTGATGCGTAGAAATTGTACTTGATATGTTGTCCCGTGGTAGATTTGATCAACCATAGTATTGCCTCGTTGTCACGGCTGTTCTCAGATTCAGTTGGTTCGGATCTGATGCCGTGCGGTACTACCGCATATCAGGTGCGGTACTACCGCTCCTCAGGCGTGGTACTACCGTGCGAGCCGTAGTACTAAAGTTCTACTGCCGCTCCGAGCCTCGGTACTACCGTGTCGCCGTGCGATACTACCGCGACTAGGAGTGGCAATAAAATTTTAGTACCGCGCGAACAGGCAGTACTACTGCTGCTGTCAAATCTTGTTCATGGAAATTACCAAATGCGCATTCTACTTGTTTCACCTGTTATGTTGTGGTATTTGCATTAATCCTTCTTTCTTCTCGTGTGTGTTTGTGTTTTGTGTGTGTCTTAGGTGGTGGCTCCGGTGTCCCTACTCGTTGTTCCAACCCAAGCCGTGACATGGGCTCCAAACGTCTGCGCAACCAAGATGAAGTTCCAAAGGGCTCCAATGCCCCCAAGCGCAATGTCAAGACCACTGCTAGCAAGTACAAGGAACCCTTAAAGGGCATGGATGGGATACCTTTCACTGAGTTTGTTTCTCGTAGGAAGATCAACCCCTATGTGAATCCTCGTGCAAACTTCAGAGGGAATGAACTATTCTGGACCAAGCAGCAGAATCTTATTTACCTAGATGTGATCAAGGCCAAGCAGAACATCTATGTGGATGTGCACTGGATTGACATGAATCACATGAGGGATGCTAAGCATCGTGACTACTTTGGTGAGGCCTTGGATCTCGTGGAGCAGTTTGCCATTGAGGATGTGATCTCTTTCCACCTGGACTTTGACCCCGAGCTGGTGGCCTGGTTCTTTGCTTCGGTCTACTTCCATACTGGTGAGGATCGTAGGATGACCTGGATGACCAATGGATGTCAGTTTTTTGCTACTTGGAAGGAGTTCATGGATTTGCTCAAAGTACCTAATGAGGGGCTCCACACGCCTGTTGGTGTTCGCCCTCATGCCAACGCCGAGTCAGCTAGCAAGGACAAGCTTCAGCCGTTCTATGTTGAGAAGAAACTGAACAATGACAAGATGACATGGGTGCTCAACCTGTTCCTTGACATCATGCATCGGATCTTCCACCACTCCCTCTTTCCACACATTGGGGACAAGGACAAGGTGCTTGCCTATCTTGTGGACATGTTGCTCATTTGTGAGGAGGCGTGCATTTCTCAGACACAACCACTTGATGTCTCACATATCATGTGGTGCGAGCTTCGGTTCGCGGTGTTCACCCGCAAGGTACCCATCTATTGTCCATATCTGTTCCTCCTGATATCGAAGACTTGGGAGAAGCTCTATCCCACTGAGGAGTTTTGGACCCCTGACTGGATCCATCACGACCCCATCAGACTCTACATCAAGCCCCATTGGGCTAACACTACTACTCATGCCAAGGCTGGGGCTGCTAAGAGGGCTGTTGATGAGGAGGAGGTTGAGGAGGAGAATGTAGCTGAGGACAACTCTACTGGATATGCACCTCCCTCCACTGAGCCCTCATGGGCTAAGAAGCTGAAGGCCAAGATGAAGACTTTGTTCTGCATGCCAAGGGGCAGTACCAGACTCACATTGCCTCCAAGGAGAGTCGCCGCCGTGACAAGAAGATCATGAGGGTTTTTGGAGAGGATGTTTCTAGTGGCTCCAGGGAGCACATCACTCCAGAGGTCGAATGGATGGCAAAACAAGGCTACAAGTGGATTGATTCTAAGGAGGAGCCCATCCCCGCTGCCGAGTCCGATGAACAGCGTGTGAGTGACTACTCCGCTTGAGCCACCACTTGTGTTGTAGGTGTCCTCTCTGCCTTTTTGGCGTCTCGATGCCAAAGGGGGAGAGAATGTAGGGATTTGCGTGTCGTGTCGTGTTTGTGTTTGCTTTGTTTGTGTTTGTTCCATTGAACCTTGTTTGCTTTGGTTTGGTTTGCGCTTATGAGACTTATCTATCATAAGGTGTAAGACATATGCACTCTATCTATCGCACCTTATTGAGCTTATGATATCTTGTGCTACTTTTATTATGCTATCTTTCTTAGTGTTAGCCTTATTATTGCAAGATATGCCTTGTCTATAAAATATAGGGGTAGTGTTGATCCTAGTATGTGTGCCGTGCAGTCCAAAGCACTTATCCAGATAGCACACATCTAGGGGGATCCCGTATATATTTTAGAGATGTGTGGTTTGTTCATGTTCTATTTTTTCTCCCTTGTGCAAATCCCGTATTGTCGTCAATCCACCAAAAAGGGGGAGATTGTAAGGGCATATTTATCCCTAAGGTGTTTTGGTGATTGATGACAATGCTTTTGTGGACTAATCGTGTGCCTTGAGTATTTCAAACATTTCATTACTAGGCACAAGACGATTTGGTGTCCCTCGAAGATTATTGAAGACAGCGTTTTCTATGTTTCTTTTTTGGTGGATTTGAGTAGTAGGAATATGAAGAGGGGGTCCGCCTTGGAAAGGTTTTGGTGGAATCATCACGTACACGTTTACTCCTTTTTGCACCGCCTTTCCCTTGGCACTATGGAGCATCCTCCATTTCTTCATGTTTACGCAAAAAGAAGAATTCCTAGTGTTGTTGTTCTGGGGCTTGTGGTAGTATGGCTCTTCGGAGCGGTAGTACTGCAGGTCATTGCGGTAGTACCACAGGTAGTCACGGTAGTACCGCTCCTTGTGAGCCGTATTACCGTGAGTCCTGGCCTGGCATAGTGACATGAGCGTAAGTAGGGGCAGATGTAATTTTTTACATCCGCTCCCTGCGCGGTAGTACCGCGTGCCTTGTGCGGTAGTACCGTGTCGGATTTTTGCACTGTTTGAAAGTCAGGGAAGTTGCCACAGACGTTTTTTTATTTCTCCGCGCCCTTCGCAGGCTAGTCCAATCCTACCTTGCGGTAATACCGCCACCAGCTTCTTTGCTACAGGCCTGGGCTAGCTCCTGCCGTGGCCACGGTAGTACTGCGGCTCGTTGCGGTAGTACCGTGAGCCCTTGCGGTAGTACCGCTGGTTTGGTGCGGTAGTACCGCAGGTCACGGGCTGGTTAAGTGGATGACGGTTGGATTTGTCTCTCCACTATATAAGGGGTGTCTTCTTCTCCGAGTTGGCTACCTCTTCCAACCCTAAGCTCCATTGTTGCTCCAAGCTCCATTTTAGCCCGATCTCTCTCCCTAGCCAATCAAACTTGTTGATTTTCTAGGGATTGGTTGAGAAGGCCTCGATCTACACTTCCACCAAGATAAATTTAATTCCCCCACTAATCCCTTGCGAATCTTGTTTCTCTTGGGTGTTTGAGCACCCTAGACGGTTGAGGTCACCGCGGAGCCATATTCCATTGTGGTGAAGCTTCATGGTGTTGTTGGGAGCCTCCGATTAAGTTTGGAGATTGCCCCAACCTTGTTTGTAAAGGTCCGGTCGCCGCATCCAAGGGCACCAATGGTGGAATCACGGCATCTCGCATTGTGTGAGGGCATGCGGAGAATACGGTGGCCCTAGTGTCTTCTTAGGGAGCATTGTGCCTCCACACCGCTCCAACGGAGACGTACTTCCCCTCAAAAGGAAGGAACTTCAGTAACACATCCTCGTCTTCACCGGCTCCACTCTTGGTTATCTCGTACCTTAACTTGTGCAAGCTTATTTGTGTTATTTCCTTGTTTGCTTCTGTGCTTGTTGTTGTTGCATCATATAGGTTGCTCACCTAGTTGCATATCTAGACAACCTACTTTCATGCAAAGTTTAATTTGGTAAAGAAAAGCTAAAAATTGTTAGTTGCCTATTCACCCCCCCTCTAGTCAACTATATCGATCCTTTCACCCCCGTTTTGTACCGGTTCGACCCGAACCACCACTAAAGTGCCACCACATTGGGGAGACCATTAGTACCGGTTGGTACCACCAACCAGTACTAAATGTTTAGTGTGATTTTGGTTTTATTTTTTCTTTTTCCTTTAATTTTGTGTTTTCAATTTAATTTAGAGATTGTTTTTTGTATTATAATGAGTTGTTAAATCATTAGGTGAAAGTACCGGAGATTAGTTTCAATTGGGTGCATGGAGCTAGCTAAGTGATTAAGTATATATATGCCATATCCATATTACTTGATCACCTAGGTAGCTCCATGCATCTAGTTGAAACTAATCTGCGGTTTCTTTCATAAATGAAATAATAACTCATCATCATCATCATATTAATATAAAAACTCTTGCATCATATCATCACCAACAACAATATACTAGCTAGATAAAAATCATCATATACAGTCGTCATTACCACTATTTAATCATCATAGTCGTTACCGCTATCTAATCACCACCAACACTAGCTTAAAGAAGAAACATTCACTTGTACCAGAAGCGAAGATATCATCGAGTTCAACATGGTCATGAGATTAAGTTCAGGATCGACGAAGAACACGGACATGAGAGGACAAGTACTAAAAGCATGCTAATTACTCCTGCTGCTCTCTCTCTCTCCGGTAAAATAGCATAGAACATGTATAGCTCTTCTGATTCATCATATTGGAGCATGTAGATGAACTGTCTCCTAATCGTGGGTTGCGCATCTGTTTGCTGCCCCCTAGTACTTCTCTGCGATCCTTCACAATTTTGCTCCAGTCTTTCACTATTAAGCATTCCTCGGTTGTAGAAATCCTGAATGCACTCATGTGAAATGTAGGATATCTTGGCCGTAAGCTAACCATTGACATGCGACCATTAGTCTCGATCCACTAAGGCACAACTGTCATCGGGGGTCCTGATTGAAGAACATCGCGTATAGTAACATTACTTAGCAATGAAGTTTAGCTTGAGAAATAATGTATGCAAAAGATGCACTAAGGACAAATAGTAAAAATCTTACCATCTTTCCTAAATACGCGTGACCCTAGTTCAATATGATCACTATTGGTCGCACATTTTGAGTACTAAGATTTTCAAATTCAGGAAAAAAAATTCTCTTGACATCATCAAGATCCTCAAGTCATGAAACATAATGACTTATCTCCTCGCAGTTTAGTTCAGCCTCGGGACAGTGGACAATACTGTCTACCAAGCGCTGGACATGTTTGCTTGAATGGAAATAAGCTGTCAATAGAAATTAGTTGTCAACTATTTTTGAATAAACAATATCGAAGACATAAATATTGTTGAGAAACTCACATAATGGTAGTACTGGAGGCGTCTGCACATCGACCCAAATGTCTCTATTACCTTCAATATCATCTTCGGGACGAATATCAAAGGTGATAAACATATCAGGCTCAAATGCATAAGCTTTGCATAGTGCTTGCCAAGTTTTGCATTCAAAATAGGTGTAGGTGTCTACATTGTATAATTTGACGTTGAAGGTATAACCATGCTCGGTCTTCAATTAAACTCTCTTGACCTCCATAGTATTGTTAGGACTGAAACCTATCTTATCCAAGACAAAAATTCTTGCATGGCAGGGGATACGCTAGTAGAATAGTGAAAATTTAAAATTATAAGTTGAAGCAAATGAAGCATAAGTCGTGCTTAATTACGAAAAAAGACTTGTCGTTGTGACTTACTGTATCCACTTCGAAGGCCTCATCCAGCTTGATGCTAAAGCACCTATTATCAACTAGGAAATTTTTGTCACACAGGTCATGCTTGTCTTCGCAGTATTCACACATAACGAAATTGTTTTCGCCACCAGACGACATTCCTATGTTCATAGTTGAAACATTAATTGATAAACACTTACTAGCTAGCTAGTTCTATATTAATTCAACTAGGTAGTTCTATTAATTCAACTAGTTCAATTCAACTAATTCAACAAAGCACTTACTAAAAATAAACTAGTTCAATTAATTTTCTTACTAAAATTAAAGTAGCTAGTTCTATATATAGTAAATTTAATATATCTAACATTTGACATTAATATATCTAATTCATCTATAACTATAAAATTATTAAAAACTAACTCATCTAAAATTAATATCTAGCTAATTCTAATATTCATCTAACATTTGACATTAATATCTAACATATATTTCTATCTAATTCATCTAATATTTGACATTAATATAACATTTATATAAACTAAAAGTATATATAAAAAACTAAAAAACTAAAAACAGAAAAAAATCATTAACAAAAAACAGAAAAAATCGTGTGTGTGTGTGTGTGTGAGGCCGCCGACGCGTGGTCGATCTCTTACAGCGGGGCGACGACGAGGACAAGCTGGGGCGCAGCGACGGGGGCAGAGCGGCGACGTCGTCGATGGGGACGACCGGGCTGGGGCACGGCGCACGACGGGGGTGCGGCAGGCGGTGACAGCGGAGGGCGGCGACGAAGGCGCGGTGGGGCGCGCGACGAAGTGGGCGGGTTGGGGCGGCGATGGGGGCGACGACGACGGGGATGGAATAGGGCGCTGATACGTCTCCAACGTATCTATAATTTTTGATTGCTCCATGCTATATTATTTACTGTTTTGAATGTTTATGTGCTTTATTATGCACTTTTATATCATTTTTGGGACTAACCTATTAACCCAGAGCCGAGTGCCAGTTTTTGTTTTTACCCTATTTTAGGGTTTCGAAGAAAAGGAAAACCAAACGGAGTCCAATTGACCTGAAACTTCATGAAACTCATTTTTGGAAGGAAAGAAGCCCAGAAGACTAGGAGTGCACATCGGGGGATCTGCGAGGAGAGGTAGGGGGCACGCCCTCCACCCTCGTGAGCCCCTCGTGGCCCCCTTGACGTACTTCTTCCACCTATATATCTCCATATACCCTAAAAATATCCGGGAGCACAATAGATCGGGAGTTCCACCGCCAGAAGCCTCTGTAGCCACCGAAAGCCAATCTAGACCCGTTCTAGCACCCTGTCGGAGGGGCAATCCTTCTCCGGTGGCCATATTGATCATCCCGGTGCTCTCCATGACGAGGAGGGAGTAGTTCACCCTCGGGACTAAGGGTATGTACCAGTAGCTATGTGTTTGACCTCTCTCTCGTGTTCTTGAGATGATACGATCTTGATGTATCGCGAGCTTTGCTATTATATTTGGATCCTATGATGTTTCTTACCCCCTCTACTCTCTTGTAAAGAATTGAGTTTCCCCTTTGAAGTTATATTATCGGATTGAGTCTTTAAAGATTTGAGAACACTTGATGTATGTCTTGCCATGGATATCTGTGGTGACAATGGGATATCACGTGATTCACTTGATGTATGTTTTGGTGATCAACTTGCGGGTTCCGCCCATGAACCTATGCATAGGGGTTGGCACACGTTTTCGTCGTGATTCTCCGGTAGAACTTTGGGGCACTCTTTGAGGTTCTATGTGTTGGTTGAATAGATGAATCTGAGATTGTGTGACGCATATCGTATAATCATACCCACGGATACTTGAGGTGACATTGGAGTATCTAGGTGACATTAGGGTTTTGGTTGATTTGTCTCTTAAGGTGTTATTCTAGTACGAACTCTAGGGCTGTTTGTGACACTTATAGGAATATCCCAACGGATTGATTGGAAAGAATAACTTTGAGGTGGTTTCATACCCTACCATAATCTCTTCGTTTGTTCTCCGCTATTAGTGACTTTGGAGTGACTCTTTGTTGCATGTTGAGGGATAGTTATGTGATCCAATTATGATATTATTGTTGAGGGAACTTACACTAGCGAAAGTATGATCCCTAGGCCTTATTTCCACACATTGCAATACCGTTTACGCTCAGTTTTATCATTGGTTACCTTGCTGTTTTTATAATTTCAGATTACAAATACCTTTATCTACCATCCATATACCACTTGTATCACCATCTCTTCGCCGAACTAGTGCACCTATATAATTTACCATTGTATTGGGTGTGTTGGGGACACAAGAGACTCTTTGTTATTTGGTTGCAGGGTTGCTTGAGAGAGACCATCTTCATCCTACGCCTCCTACGGATTGATAAACCTTAGGTCATCCACTTGAGGGAAATTTGCTACTGTCCTACAAACCTCTACACTTGGAGGCCCAACAACGTCTACAAGAAGAAGGTTGTGTAGTAGACATCAAGCTCTTTTCTGGCACCGTTGCCGGGGAGGTGAGTGCTTGAAGGTATATCTTTAGATCTTGTAACCGAGTCTTTTAGTTTCTTGTTTTATCACTAGTTTTGTTTATAAAAGAAAACTATAAAAAATGGAATTGAGTTTGTCTCATACGCTTCACCTTTTTAATATCTTTCATGAGTATGATGGAAAGGAAAATTGTGCTCAAGTGCTAGAAGAAGAATGCATTAAAATGTTTGGCATTAAATATTTGAATGATGAGCATGATTGCAATATTGTTAGTATGAATTCATTGAATATCCATGATGCTAATGATATGCAAAGCCACAAGCTTGGGGAAGCTATGTTTGATGATATTTTTTGTCCCCCAGGTTTTGATGAGCAAATTTATTATGTTGAAAGTATGCCTCCTATCTATGGTGATTATTGTGATGACACGTATGCTTTAAAAAAATGATAACCATGAAACTTGTCATCTTGATCTTAATTTTCAAACACATGATAGTTATTTTGTTGAGTTTGCTCCCACTATTATTCATGAGAAGAAATTTGCTTATGTGGAGAGTAGTAAATTTTCTATGCTTGTAGATCATGAAGAGAATGCTTTAGGTGCTGGTTATATTGTTTAATTCATTCATGATGCTACTGAAAATTATTATGAGGGAGGAATATATGCTTGTAGGAATTGCAATAATATCAAGTTTCCTCTCTATGTGCTTAAAATTTTGAAGTTATGCTTGTTTTACCTTCCTATGCAAGTTGATTCTTGTTCCCACAAGTTGTTTGCTCACAAAATACCTATGCATAGGAAGTATGTTAGACTTAAATGTGCTAGTCATATTCTTCATGATGCTCTCTTTATATTTCAATTCTTATCTTTTATGTGAGAATCATTGAAATCATCATGCCTAGCTAGGGGCGTTAAACGATAGCGCTTGTTGGGAGGCAACCCAACTTTATTTTTGTTCCTTGCTTTTTGTTCCTGTTGAGTAGTAATAAATAATTAAACTAGCCTCTGTATAGATGTAGTTTTTATGTTTTAATTAGTGTTTGTTCCAAGTAGAACTATTGGGAAGACTTGGGGAAATTCTTGTTGATCATGCTGTCAAAAACAAAAACTTTAGCACCTCATGAGAATTTATGCCATTTTTATTTGGAGAGTTATATTTAGTTAATTCTTTTTTCAGATGATTAATAGATAAATTACTCAGGTCCAGCAATTTATTTGAGAATTTTATGAGTTTCATAAGTATACGTTTGATCCATATTACTACAGACAGTTCTGTTTTTGACAGATTCTGTTTTTCATGTGTTGTTTAATTATTTTGATGAATCTATGGCTAGTAAAATAGTTTATGAACCATAGATAAGTTGGAATACAGTAGGTTTAACACCAATATAAATAAATAATGAGTTCATTACAGTACTTTGAAGTGGTGATTTATTTTCTTATACTAACGGAGCTTACGAGTTTTCTGTTAAGTTTTGTGTTGTGAAGTTTTCAAGTTTTGGGTAAGGATTCGATGGACTATGGAATAAGGAGTGGCAAGAGCCTAAGCGTGGGGATGCCCAAGGAACACCAAGGTAATATTAAAGGACAACCAAGAGCCTAAGATTGGGGATGCCCAGGAAGGCATCCCCTCTTTCGTCTTCGTTCATCGGTAACTTTACTTGGAGCTATATTTTTATTTGCCACATGATATGTGTTTTGCTTGGAGCGTAATTTTATTTTGTTTTGCTTGCTGTTTGAATAAAGTATCAAGATCTGAAATTCTTAAATGTTAGAGAGTCTTCACATAGTTGCATAATTATTCGACTACTCATTGATCTTCACTTATATCTTTCGGAGTAGTTTGTCATTTGCTCTAGTGCTTCACTTATACCTTTTAGAGCATGGTGGTAGTTTTATTTTAAAGAAATAGATGAACTCTCATGCTTCACTTATATTATTTTAAGAGTCTTAAATAGCATGGTAATTTTCTTAAAATCCTAATATGCTAGGTATATAAGATTAATAATAAAATTCTCTTATGAGTGTGTCGAATACTAAGAGAAGTTTGATGCTTGATGATTGTTTTGAGATATGGAGGTAATAATATCAAAGTCGTGCTAGTTGAGTAGTTGTGAAATTGAGAAACACTTGTGTTGAGGTTTGCAAGTCCCGTAGCATGCACGTATGGTAAACGTTATGTAATAAATTTGAAACAGAGGTGTTATTTGATTGTCTTCCTTATGAGTGGCGGTCGGGGACGAGCGATGGTCTTTTCCTACCAATCTATCCCCCTAGGAGCATGCGCGTAGTGCCGAGGTTTTTGATGACTTGTAGATTTTTGAAATAAGTATGTGAGTTCTTTATGACTAATGTTGAGTCCATGGATTATACGCACTCTCACCCTTCCATCCTTGCTAGCCTCTTCGGTACCGTGCATTGCCCTTTCTCACATTGAGAGTTGGCGCAAACTTCGCCGGTGCATCCAAACCCCGTGATATGATATGCTCTTTCACACATAAACCTCCTTATATCTTCCTAAAAACAGCCACCAAACCTACCTATTATGGCATTTCCATAGCCATTCCGAGATATATTGCCATGCAACTTTCCACCATTCCGTTTATTATGACACGCATCATCATTGTCATATTGCTTAGCATGATCATGTAGTTGACATAGTATTTGTGGCCAAGCCACCGTCCATATTTTTCATACATGTCACACTTGATTCATCGCAATCCCGGTACACCGACGGAGCCATTCATATAGAGTCATCTTTGTTCTAGTATCGAGTTGTAATCATTGAGTTGTAAATAAATAGAAGTGTGATGATCATCATTATTAGAGCATTGTCCCAAGTGAGAAATAAAAAAGAGAAAGGCCATAAAAAAAGATAAGTCCCAAAAAAAGAAAGGCCATAAAAAAGAGAAAAGGCCCCAAAAAATGAGAAAAAAAGAGAGAAGGGACAATGTTACTATCCTTTTACCACACTTGTGCTTCAAAGTAGCACCATGATCTTATAGTAAAGAGTCTCTCATGTTATCACTTTCATATACTAGTGGGAATTTTTCATTATAGAACTTGGCTTGTATATTCCAACAATGGGCCTCCTCAAGTGCCCTAGGTCTTCGTGAGCAAGCAAGTTGGATGCACACCCACTTAGTTTCTTTTGTTGAGCTTTCATACATTTATAGCTCTAGTGCATCCGTTGCATGGCAATCCCTACTCCTTGCATTAACATCAATCGGTGGGCATCTCCATAGCCCATTGATTAGCCTTGTTGATGTGAGACTTTCTCCTTTTTTTTATTCTCCACATAACTCCCTCATTATTCTATTCCACCTATAGTGCTATATCCATGGCTCGTGCTCATGTATTGCGTGAAAGTTTATAGGTTTGAGATTACTAAAGTATGAAACAATTGCTTGGCTTGTCATCGGGGTTGTGCATGATGAGAGCACTCTTGTGTGAAGAAAATGGAGCATGACTAAACTATATGATTTTGTAGGGATGAACTTTCTTTGGCCATGTTATTTTGAGAAGACATAATTGCTTAGTTAGTATGCTTGAAGTATTATCATTTTTATGTCAATATGACCTTTTGTCTTGAATCTTTCGGGTTTGAATATTCATACCACAATTAATAAGAATCACATTGGAATTATGCCAAGTAGCACTCCGCATCAAAAATTCTGTTTTTATCATTTACCTACTCGAGGACAAGCAGGAATTAAGCTTGGGGTGCTGATACGTCTCCAACGTATCTATAATTTTTGATTGCTCCATGCTATATTATTTACTGTTTTGAATGTTTATGGGCTTTATTATACACTTTTATATCATTTTTGGGACTAACCTATTAACCTAGAGCCCAGTGCCAGTTTCTGTTTTGACCCTATTTTAGAGTTTCGAAGAGAAGGAAAACCAAACGGAGTCCAATTGACCTGAAACTTCACGGAACTCATTTTTGGAAGGAAAGAAGCCCAAAAGACTTGGAGTGCACGTCAGGGGATCTGGGAGGAGGTCACGAGGCAGGGGGGCGTGCCCACCCCCCTAGGCGCGCCCTGCACCCTCGTGAGCCCCTCATGGCCCCCCTGATGTACTTCTTCCGCCTATATATCTCCATATACCCTAAAAACATCCGGGAGCACAATAGATTGGGAGTTCCACCGCCAGAAGCCTCCATAGCCACCGAAAGCCAATCTAGACCTGTTCGGGCACCCTGCCCGAGGGGAAATCCTTCTCCGGTGGCCATCTTCATCATCCCGGTGCTGTCCCTGACGAGGAGGGAGTAGTTCTCCCTCGGGGCTGAGGGTATGTACCAGTAGCTATGTGTTTGATCTCTCTCTCTCTCTCTCATGTTCTTAATATGATACGATCTTGATGTATCGTGAGCTTTGCTATTATATTTGGATCCTATGATGTTTCTTCCCCCCTCTACTCTCTTGCAATGAATTGAGTTTCCCCTTTGAAGTTATCTTATCGGATTGAGTCTTTAAAGATTTGAGAACACTCGATGTATGTCTTGCCGTGGATATCTGTGGTGACAAGGGGATATCACGTGATTCACTTGATGTATGTTTTGGTGATCAACTTGCGGGTTCCACCCATGAACCTATGCATAGGGGTTGGCACACGTTTTCGTCGTGATTCTCCAGAACTTTGGGGCACTCTTTGAGGTTCTATGTGTTGGTTGAATAGATGAATCTGAGATTGTGTGACGCATATCCTATAATCATACCCACGGATACTTGAGGTGACATTGGAGTATCTAGGTGACATTAGGGTTTTGGTTGATTTGTGTCTTAAGGTGTTATTCTAGTATGAATTCTACGGCTGTTTGTGACACTTATAGGAATAGCCCAACGGATTGATTGGAAAGAATAACTTTGAGGTGGTTTCGTACCCTACCATAATCTCTTCGTTCGTTCTCCGCTATTAGTGACTTTGGAGTGACTCTTTGTAGCATGTTGAGGGATAGTTATGTGATCCAATTATGATATTATTGTTGAGGGAACTTACACTAGCGAAAGTATGAACCCTAGGCCTTATTTCCACACATTACAATACCGTTTATGCTCACTTTTATAATTGGTTACCTTGCTGTATATACCACTTGTATCACCATCTCTTTGCTGAACTAGTGCACCTATACAATTTACCAATGTATTGGGTGTGTTGGGGACACATGAGACTCTTTGTTATTTGGTTGCAGGGTTGCTTGAGAGAGACCATCTTCATCCTACGCCTCCTACGGATTGATAAACCTTAGGTCATCCACTTGAGGGAAATTTGCTACTGTCCTACAAACCTCTGCACTTGGAGGCCCAACAACGTCTACAAGAAGAAGGTTGTGTAGTAGACATCAGGCGTGATGGGGGCGGCGACGGCTCAGCAACGGGGCGCGCGCGACGGGGGCGAAGAAGCAGATGAACTGAAACCAACTGAAATTTGCATATGTGTTGCACGCAACGGGCCATTAGTACTGGTTGGTGCCAACAACCGGTATGAAAGGTCAAATTTGGCCAGGCCAAGCGGCGGGAAGCAACCTCCTTTAGTACCGGGTCGTGTCAAGAACCGGTACTAAAGAACACCCATTTAGTACTGGTTGGAGCCACGAACCGATACTAAAGTGGGTACACTCCCAGCCCACAGTGCAGAAAGTTTAGTCCCACCTCATCGGGAGAAGGGCAGCCGCACTGGTTTATAAACCCAGCCGCGGCTGCTCCTTCGAGCTCCTCTGTAAAGCAGGCTTCTGGGCCTAACTATGGCGCCCTGTCCTGTGAGCCCGCTGGCCCTTGTGGGCCTGAATTTCCACGCCCGAGGCCTAGCAGGCCCACTGGGCAGCGCCTCAACAATTTTTTATGTAGTTTTTTCTTTTCTGCTTTATTAAATTTTTTCTATTTATTTCTGGGTAGTCTTTTATATAGTTTTTTCTTTTCTGCTTTATTTATTTTCTTCTATTTATTTCTGACTAGTTTTTTATATAGTTTTTACTTTTCTGCTTTATTTATTTTCTTCTATTTATTTTTGAGTAGTTTTTTATATAGTTTTTCTTTTCTGCTTTATTTATTTTCTTCTATTTATTTCGGAGTAGTTTTTTTATATAGTTTTTTCTTTTCTGCTTTATTTATTTTCTTCTACTTATTTCTGAGTAGTTTTTTATACTCTTTTTTTCTTTTCTGCTTTACTTAGTTTTTCTATTTTTTTCTAAGTAGTTTTTTTATATAGAGTTCTTTTCTGTTTTACTTATGTCAAAAAGGGTTGAAAGTTGAAGACGTGGCTTTGAATGGTGCATAATGAATGCACAAAAAGTCTTGAGTTGTAATAAGTTATTAAAATTTTGAATAGCTGGTGTAACAAATGAGTTTTCGTCTAAAACCCTGATACTTCAAAAGAGAGTGTCCAGTTTGTACATGAAGTGCATGCAATTTTTGCCATAACCATCTCTACTTTTTTGCACATGCCATGTGGGTGAAATGATGATAGCATGCCAAGTTTCAACCCTTTCAGAGTACATTTGTAGTGCTTTTCAATTTTAGGGTCATTTAGCTCAAAACAAATCAGTAAATGCATCAAAAATAACAAGTTATGTCAGAAAGGGTTGAAATTTGATGACGTGGCTTTGAATGGTGCATAATGAACGCACAAAAAGTCCGGAGTTGTAATATGTTTAAAATAGTGAAGTGCCTTTGTAACAGATGAGTTTTCGTCCGACACTCTCATACTTCGAAAGAGAGTGTCCAGTTTGTACACGAAGTGCATCCAGTTTTTGTCGTAACCATCTCTACTTTTTTGCACATGCCATGTGGTTGAAATGATGATACCATGCCAAGTTTCAACCTTTTCAAAGTTCATTTGTAGTGCTTTTCAATTTCAGGGTCATTTAGCTCAAAACAAATTAGTAAATGCATCAAAAATATCATATTATGTCAGAAAGGGCTGAAAATTGATGACGTGGCTTTGAATGGTGCATAATGAACGCACAAAAAGTCTGGGGTTGTAATAAGTCACTAAATTTTGAATAGCCGGTGTAACAAATGAGTTTTCGTCCGAAACCCTGATACTTCGAAAGAGAGTGTCCAGTTTGTACACAAAGTGCATCCAGTTTTTGCTGTAACCATCTCTACTTTTTGGCACATGCCATGTGGATGAAATGATGATACTATGCCAAGTTTCAACCTTTTCAGAGTTCATTTGTAGTGCTTTTTAATTTCAAGGTCATTTAGCTCAAAACAAATCAGTAAATGCATCAAAAATATCAAATTATGTCAGAAAGGGTTGAAAGTTGATGACGAGGCTTTGAATGGTGCATAATGAACGCACAAAAAGTCTGGAGTTGTAATAAGTTATTAAAATTTTGAATAGTCGGTGTAACAGATGAGTTTTCGTTCGAAACCCTGATACTTCGAAAGAGAGTGTCCAGTTTGTACATGAAGTGCATCCAGTTTTTGTCGTAACCATCTCTACTTTTCTGCACCGGTTCGAAAAATGTAAAAGTATACCCCCTCTATTAAGAAATATAAGAGCATTTAGATTACTAAAATAGTGATATAAATGCTCTTATATTTCTTTATAGAGAAATACATCAAAAATACATTGATCATCAATGATCTTTTTGTGTACAATCTGAATTGACAATATGCATCCTCACTAGTTTAGAAACCGGAGAAAACTCATATTGTGGCCACAAATTATACACACAGAGTTCAATGAAGACCAAGTGGTTGTCATAGCTTGAGAAGTAACATATTTAAGGTGGTAAAAATCCTGTTAGCGGAGCGAGGTGGGACTAAAAAATCGCTGCAACTAAAAACCTCTAGTACCGGTTTGTGGTATGAACCGGTACTAAAGGTGCTGGTGGGGCCCCAGCCGGACAACGGCGTGCCACAACCTCTTTAGTACCGGTTCGTGGCATGAACCGGTACTGGAGGTTCGCCATGAACTGGTACTAATTAGCTCCGCCCGCCTAGCTGTTTGAACTGACACTAATGGCAACATTAGTGCCGGTTTTGTTACAAACCGGTACTAATGTGCTTCACATTAGGCCTTTTTCTACTAGTGGTGTTGATTACATCTTGTAGTTGATTACTATATGGTTTATTTGGTGGAAGATTATATGTTCAGATCCATTATGCATATTAATACCCCTCTGATCATGAGCATGTTTATTATTTGTGAGTAGTTACTTTTGTTCTTGAGGTCACGGGAGAAGTCGTGTTGCAAGTAATCATGTGAATTTGATACGTGTTCGATATTTTGATAGTATGTATGTTGTGATTCCCTTAGTGGTGTCATGTGAATGACGACTACATGACACTTCTCCATATTTGGGACTAAGGGAATGCATTGTGGAGTAGTAAATAGATGGTGAGTTGCGAGAGTGACAGAAACATAAACCCTAGTTTATGCACTATTCCGTAAGGGACCGATTGGATCCTAGAGTTTAATGCTATGGTTAGAATTTATTCTTAATACTTTTCTCGTAGTAGTGGATGCTTGCGGGAGGGTTAATCATAATTAGGAGATTTTTTCAAGTAAGAAAAGAACCTAAGCACCGGTCCACCCACATATCAAATTATCAAAGTAACGAACACAAATCAAATCAACATGATGAAAGTAACTAGATGAAATTCCCGTGTACCCTCAAGAACGCTTTTCTTATTATAAGAGACCATTTTGGCATGTCCTTTGACTCAAAAGGATTGCGCAACCTTGCTGCATACTTGTTACTATTATCGTTACTTGCTCGTTACAAATTATCTTGCTATCAAACTACTCGCCAATTACAATTTCAGCACTTGCAAACATTACCTTACTGAAAACTACTTGTCATTTCGTTCTTCTCCTTGTTGGGTACGACACGCTTACTTATCGAAAAGAGCTACAATTGATCCCCTATACTTGTGGGTCATCACCTACCATGGAGCATTACGAGAAGCATTTATGACATTTAATTTCTCATCAGGAATGCTATCATCAATAGGTAGTGGGTCATTAAGAACATTTTCTAACCTAGACAAGTTGTCTACAACGGGGTTCTCAGCTCCCTTTCTATCAATAGTGTGTAAATCAAATTCTTGTAGCAAGAGAACCCATCTAATAAGTCTAGGTTTGGCATCTTTGTTTTGCATAAGATATTTAGTAACAGCATGATCAGTGTGAACATTTACTTTGGAATCAACAATATAAGGTCTAAATTTATCACATGCAAATGCAACCGCTAAAAATTCTTTTTTAGTGGTAGCAAAATTTCTCTGGGCACTATCCAGAGTTTTACTAGCATACTGAATAACATTTAATTTCTGATCAACTCTTTGTCCTAGAACAATACCAACAGCATAATCACTAGCATCACACATAATTTCAAAGGGTAAATTCCAATCAGGTGGCTGAAAAATAGGTGCAGTAATCAAGGCTTTCTTAAGTATTTCAAATGCTTCTACACAATCATCATTAAAAACAAAAGGAACATATTTTTGTAAGAGATTAGTGAGAGGCCTAGAAATTTTAGAAAAGTCTTTAATAAACCTCCTATAGAAACCAGCACGTCCAAGGAAACTTCTTATACCTTTAATATCTTTAGGAAACGACATCTTTTCAATGGCACTTACTTTAGCTTTAACAACTTCAATACCTCTTTCAGAAATTTTGTGCCCCAAGACAATACCTTCATTTACCATAAAGTGGCACTTCTCCAATTCAAGACAAGATTAGTTTCTTCACATCTCTGCAAAACTTGAGCAATAATCAAAAGAAGTTCCGTAAATGGAGAAATCATCCATGAAAACCTCAACAATCTTTTCACAAAAGTCAAAGAATATAGCAGTTATACATCTTTGAAAGGTAGCACGTGTGTTGCATAAACCGAAAGGCATACGTCTATAAGTAAAGGCACCGAAAGGGCACGTAAAAGTTGTTTTCTCTTGATCCTCTTTCGACACAGGTATTTGAGAGAAACCAAAATAACCATCTAGAAAGCAAAAATGTGTATGTTTGGATAATCTTTCTAGCATTTGATAAATAAAAGGTAGAGGGCAATGATCTTTTCTAGTAGCTTTATTTAATTTGTGGAAATCAATTACCATTCTATAACCTGTAACAATTCTTTGAGGAATCAATTCATTCTTATCATTAGGAACAACAGTAATACCTCCCTTCGCAGGGACACAATGAACATGGCTTACCCATTAACTATCAGGAATAGGATAAATTATACCTACCTCCAGAAGCTTTAGTATTTCATTTGTTACCACTTCTTTCATCTTAGGATTTAACCATCATTGATGATCAACAACTGGTTTAGCATCTTTCTCCAATTTAATTTTGTGCTGACATAGAGTGGGACTAATGCCCTTAAGATCATCAAGAATATATCCAATAGCGGCACGGTGCTTCTTTGGAGTTTGAATAATTTCTTTTCTTCATGCTCTTAAAGGTTAGCACTAATAATAATAGGATATATCTTCTTTTCATCAAGATAAGCATATTTCAGAGTATCGGGTGATTGTTTAAGCTCAAGCACGAGATCACCCTTAGGCGGAGGAGGATCTCCAAGGATTTTAACAAGCAAATTGTGTTTCAAAATAGGCCCTTTATTAAAGAATACTTCATCTATTTCCCTTCTTTCATTCATAAACATATCATTTTCGTGGTCTAGCAAATATTGTTCTAAAGGATCAGCAGGAGGCACGGCAATAGAGGCAAGGCCAATAATTCCATCCTTACTAGGAAATTCTTTATCATGGGGTTGTCTACTAAATTTAGAGAAATTAAAATCATGAGACATATCCCCTAGACCAACAGTAACAATATCTTTCTCGCAATCTATCTTAGCATTAATAGTATTCAAGAAGGATCTACCAAATATAATAGGACAAAAATTATCTTGTGGGGAACCAAGAACAAGAAAATCAGTAGGATATTTTAACTTCCGACACAAGACTTCAACATCTCTAATAATCCTAATTGGTGATATAGTTTCTATATTAGCAAGCTTAAAAGTAACATCAATAGCTTCTACCTCAGCAGGAGCAATATCATTCATAATTTCTTTACATAAGGTGTAAGGAATTGCACTCACACTAGCACCCACATCACATAAGCCATGATATCAATGATCTCCAATATTAACAGAAACAACAGGCATGCCAACAATAGGTCTATGTTTATCTTTAGTATCGGGTTTAGCAATTCTAGCAGCTTCATCACAGAAGTAAATAACATGTCCATCAATATTATCAACCAAGAGATCTTTAACCATAGCAATACTAGGTTCAACTTTAATTTTCTCAGAGGGTGTATGTGTTTTAGTGTAACTCTTACGAACCACATTTGAAGCTTTACCATGATCCTTTATTCTAACAGGGAATGGCGGGGTTTCTCAATATAAGCAGTAGGAACAATAGGATCAGTATTATAAGTAATAGTTTCTTCCTCAACTTTAACATGTTCAACTACTTTAACTTCAATGGGAGGATGATATTTAAACCACTTATCCTTAGGGAGATCAACATGAGTAGCAAATGATTCACAAAAAGAAGCTACTATCTCAGAGTCAAGTCCATATTTAGTGCTAAATTCACGGAAAGCATCGGTGTCCATAAAAGATTTAACACAATCGAACTTAAGGTTTATACCTGACTCCTTACCTTCATCGAGATCCCATTCTTCAGAGTTCCGTTTAATTATTTCCAATAAATTCCAATTGAATTGAATATCCTTCTTCATATAGGAACCAGTACAAGAAGTACCAAGCATTATGAGAAAGCCGAGCATAATTTTTTTGAATAATAATTTCTCTTGAGAGCTCATGATTGGGGCATGAATATAACATTGACTTAAGCCCCCCCCAAGCTTGAGCGATACTTTCTCCTTCATGAGGCCAAAAATTATAAATATCATTCTGATCACGATGAACCAGATGCATAGGATAAAACTTGTGATGAAATTCCAATTTCAATCGGTTGTAGTTCCATGATCCAATATCATCCAATAGCGTATACCATGTGAATGCCTTTCCCTTCAAAGATAAAGGGAAGACTTTCTTCTTGACAACATCCTCGGGAATACCTGCAAGCTTAAATAATCCACAAACTTCATCCACATAGATTAGGTGCATATCGGGATGTAATGTTCCATCTCCTGCATAGGGATTAGCTAGCAGTTTCTCTATCATACCCGAAGGATTTTCATAATAAATATTTTCAGTAGGTGCAGTAGGCTGAGGAGTAACTAATTGTGGTTCCGGTCGAGGTGAAGATACCCCGAGCAACCACCTCAAAGGATTATTTTCCATAGTAACAAGTGACAGTAAATTTCAGCACACTATATAAATGTTTCCTTACTAGATTCCACTTACCAAAGGCGCTTCACTCCCTGGCAACGGCGCTAGAAAAGAGTCTTGATGACCCACAAGTATAGGGTGTCTATCATAGTCCTTTCGATAAGTAAGAGTGTCGAACCCAACGAGGAGCAGAAGGAAATGACAAGTGGTTTTCATCAAGGTATTCTCCGCAAGCACTGAAATTATTGGTAACAGATAGTTTTGTGAGAAGATAAATCATAATAGGTAAAAAGTAATAGAAGTAAACAAGGTGTAGCAAGGTGGCCCAATCCTTTTTGTAGAAAAGGACAAGCCTGGACAAACTCTTATATAAAGGAAAGTGCTCCCGAGGACACATGGGAATTATTGTCGAGTTAGTTTTTATCATGCTCATATGATTCGTGTTCGTTACTTTGATAATTTGACATGTGGGTGGACCGGTGCTTGGCTGCTGCCCTTCCTTGGACAAGCCTCCCACTTATGATTAACCCCTCTCGCAAGCATCTGCAACTACGAAAGAAGTATTAAGGTAAACCTAACCATAGCATGGAACATATGGATCCAAATCAGCCCCTTACGAAGCAATGCATAAACTAGGGTTTAAGCTTCTATCACTCTAGCAACCCATCATTTGTGTCTCCGCTCTTGTTTGTCATTGCCACTGATCTTCTTCAATCCTTCGTTAACAAAGCTTGGGAGGAGGGGCATATTCAAATACCAATTAATCAACCTGCATCGGAGCAATATCCAGTTATTCAATACGCCGACGACACAATCATTGTGCTGCCGGCCAAAAATGATCAACTGCACACCATAAAAGCTATCCTTGACTCCTATGCTAGGGCAACGGGACTAAAAATTAATTACGGAAAATCCCAGTTGATGCCCATGAATGTGAATGTTGAGAAAGCACAATGGCTAGCGTTAGAGATTGGATGCCAAGTCGGGAGCATGTCGTTCACATATTTGGGGCTCCCTGTGGGCACCACACGACCAACTGTGAGAGAGCTAATGCCACTGGTTGATAGAATTGAAAGAAGATTAACATGTACGGCCATCTGGCTCTCCTATGGTGAGCGAGTGGAACTCATTAACTCATCACTTTCATCGCTGCTCTCGTTTGCCATGTGTGTTCTCAAAATCCCTCAGAAGCTAATTGATAGTTTTGATCGGGCAAGACACCACTGCCTTTGGAGGAAAGTAGTGGATCGAGATGCAAAAACACACTCTTTGGCAGCATGGGATTTAATCTGTCGACCTAAGAAAAAGGGTGGTCTGGGAGTTCTTGATCTCAAAGCCCAAAACAAGGCGTTGCTTCTAAAATATGTACATAAATTCATTCACAAGGCTGATGTTCCCTGGGTTATGCTAATCTGGAATGCATATTATGATCACGCTGCTCCCCATGCAAAACCAGTTTGTGGATCATTTTGGTGGAGGGATGTTTTTTCGCTAATGGATATATATAGAGGTATCACATCTTACCTACCCAGGGCTGGGGACACGGTGCTATTTTGGAAAGATCTCTGACATAATTATACAGTTCTCATGGATTCTCATAATCATTTGTTTTCATATGTTCATGATGAGGATTTATCACTGGCTCAATACCAATCAAATATGGACATGTCAACTTTGTTTCATCTACCCTTATCTATTGAGGCTAGAGCTGAACTGGATGATATCATGCCTGTGATCAACTCCATGACACTGGACCATTTGGGGGTCGATGAATGGATTCTATGTTGGGGAGATGAGCAATATAAACCCAAAAAGTTTTGCCGATTTCTCTTCAGAAATGTAACTGCCCCTAGTTTTATAACTTCAATATGGAAATCAAAATGCATCATGACACACAAAGTTTTTGCTTGGTTGATGCTAATGGACAGGGTCAACACAAGAGATATGCTTCTAAGAAGACACTTTAATATTGGATAAGATCACTCTTGTTGGATGTGCAACACTGCTGAGCTGGAAACATACAAGCATCTTTTTTATGATTGTAAATTTGCCAACAGGTGCTGGGAAATAATTGGAGTATATTGGGGAACAAATGATGACATCCAGATAATGTTTGATACCTCTCTTGCAACTTGGCGCAAACCTTCCTTCAAAGAAATCACTATACTAGCAGCATGAAACATCTGGAAGCGAAACAAAGTGGTTTTTAATGGGGAGGTGGCCTCTCATGCTGACTGGTTGAGGATGTTCAAGAATGACTTAGAAATCTTAATTTCTAGGATTCTGGGGGATGTTGTTACTTTTATACAAGGACTGATCCAAACCTTGACAATTCACTAGGATACCTCTATGTAAAACTGTAGTTTCCTTTGTTATTCCCCCCTTCTTAGCCTATGGCTATGTACAAAATGTAAATTGTAACTACTCCTTTTATTTAATAAAGCAATAGTTGGAGCCTCTCCTGCTGTTATTATGTTCAAAAAAAGCAACCCATCATCTCCTTATTACTTCCCAATGCCTTCCCCTAGGCCCAAATAATGGTGAAGTGTCATGTAGTCGACATTCACATCACACCACTACAGGAAAGACAACCACTACAAAAAAAGACACATCCGTGACATTTTGAGCTGAATGAAATTTTTTTCTATCATACTTATGACACTTCTATGACGATAATTGTGACAAAACCTGGTATCATCATAGATGTGGTGGGCTCCTACTTCTATGACAAAAAATCATGACAGAAAATGGGCTTTTCGTCCTGGGCAAGCCGAAGACGTAGCTGAATGACATTCTTTGGGACGTCCGTGACGGAAAAACCCGTGGTAGAAGCGAGGGCGAGGAAAAATTTCAGGGAGTTCCCGATTACGATGGGTGGTCGGGGGCCGAGCGATGCGCGTTTCTCTCGTACACGTACGCGCGTGTGTGCGAGGCGTTGGGCTCTAACTGAACCTGAGCAATTGTACTAGCTACATTACTGAACCCGAGTGATTCCTTCGCTACTGCTGCTAAGTGAAGCCGACCGATGCTGCCTCTGGATGAATAGTGAGCATTGCTGAGGGGTTTGGATGAACAGTTCCCGGTGGGGGTGGATGAACAGGACCCCATGGTGTTGCCTCTAGATGAACAGGACCCCAATCGATCGAGCCGGTTGGGGCTGGATGAACAGGACCCCGTGGAGGGCTGGATGAACAGGATGATCCCGTGGAGGGCTGGATGAACAGTAGATGGTGGAGGGCTGGATGAACAGGATGATCCCGTGGAGGGCTGGATGAACAGTAGATGGTGGAGGGCTGGATGAACAGTAGACCGTGGAAAGGGCTGGTTGAACAGTAGCCGGTGGTGTAGCGCGCGGTGGAGGCTAGATGAACAGGAGCCCGTGGATGAACAATCGCAGGTGGAGGCTGGAGGAGGTCGGCGGTGGATGAACAGTAGCCCGTGGAGGCTGGAGGGGGTCGATGGTGGAGATGAACAGTATCCCGTGGAGTCCCGTTTTGTGGTTCGCCACACCCCTCCCGACGAACAAGACCCCCATTTTGACCGTAGCCCTCTAACACAAGTCCGTTTCCTCTGTTTTGCGGTACGCCACACCCCTCCCAATCAACAGGACCCCGTTTCGACCATAGGAGGTCCAACACAAGTCCGTTTCCTCCGTTTTGCGATACGCCAGACCCCTTCCAATGAACAGGATCCCGTTTCGACCGTGGCCAGTTGAACACAAGGCCGTTTCCTCTGTTCCGCGGTACGCCAGGCCTCGTTTCCATCGGCTGTTCCGTCCAAGCCGGTTAGCTCCCACGCGTTCCGTTGCCTCCTGATGAACAAGACGCATTCCGTTGCCTCCCCATGAACACGATGACGACGCAGTTTGTCCGTTCTGACCCAACCATGTACACGAGCCATGGCCGTACATATGCATGAGTAGGCGTTGGAGACCCCGCTCGTATGTAAGTATGTGGCCGTATTTTCTTTCTTGCACACCGTCCATTGTATGTACGTGTACATGCTACATGTGCGCCTCTACTACGACACGTGCGCACTCTACATCGACCAGTATGTACGTACACGTTTGTGACCAGAATGACAATGCTACGTACACTTCGACCAGGTGGGTCCCGACTGTCAGGCACTTCCTTGCGTGCGAAGATATAGCTGGTGGCCCCCAACAGTCAGGGGGGCGAATCATTTTTTTGCCCGAACGCACTTCCTTTAGTGCGAAGATGTAGCTGGTGGGTCCCAGCAGTCAGGGGGTAAACTTTTTTTCGCGAAATATGGTGGCCCATCCGGTGGGTCCCCGTTGTCACGTGTAGGAATAATTATTTTGCACGTAATAAGGAGGCACTTCCTTGCGACTACCATGGAACCCGCTGTAAGCCTCTCCACGTACAGTACTCTTCCAATGGAAGTCGGTTGTTGACCACATTGACCATGCCACAGCGAGAGCACCAAGGCGATGGACAACGGTGAGGCCTAGGAAGGGGACGACGCGGAGCCGGGAAAGACAAGGCAGTGGATGCCCATGCGAAGAGGAGTACAAGGGTTCACTGGTTCAGCTGCGGTGTCAGGTTGCCGTCGCCGCAGAATAACAGGGGGTGTGGGTGAGTAGAGGGATGGCCTGGCCAGCGGTGGGAGTAGTAGGGGATAGTGAGGCCTCCGCGGCATCACAGCCGGCCATGGGAGGCAGGAGCACGAGGCACGACCGACGCTGGTTTGGGCGACTAGAGCAAGAAGACCAGAGGTTGAAGAAGCACTACAGCTGTTGGATGGACATCGTACGGTCACCGGAGCTAGAATCGTGCATATTCACTAAGTTGACAAAGCCCTCCGTCCCCGTCAACTTAGTAGGCCCACAAGTCAGCCTCCCACTATACTGGGTCCCAGCTAGCAGGGGGAGTATTCATTTTTGTGTGCATAATAAGGAGTCACTTCCTTGCGTGCGAAGATATAGCTGGTGGGTCGAGCTGTCAGCAGTGGTAACGTTTTTTTCGTGAAATCATTATTTTGTGCATAATAAGGAGGCATTTCCTTGCGTGCGGCCGTGGACCCAGCTGTCAACCTCTCCACATACAGTCCACTTCAGATGCATAACGGTTGTTGACCATGTTGACCAGGCCGCGCTGAGAGCACCAGGGCGGTGGACGACGACGAGGCCTAGGAAGGGAACGACACGGAGCCAAGGAAGACTCAGCAGTTGTTTCCCACGCGGAGGGGAGTACGACTGTATGAGCGTTCACTGGTTCGTCTGCCGTCACCGGAGAATAATAACAGGTGTGGGTGAGTAGATGGATGGCTAGGCCCGCGATGGGAGTATGGTTGGGCGGTGAGGCCTGCACAGCAGCACAGCCGGCCGTGGGAAGGAGGGAGCAGGCAGTCCCTCGAGCGCTTGTTTGAGCGGCTGTAGTAGGAAGAGCAGAGATTGAAGAAGCACGAAGGCCGTTGGATGGACATCCAACAGTAATTGCTTGTGCGTCAACCTTTTTTTTAGGAAAGCCTCAAATCTGTGGAAAACAACATACAACCCATCTCCCATTATTTCTAATAATTTACAGCCCATTTGCTAATTCTTAAGTTTTTTTGGAGCCCATATTCTTTTTGTTAGCATTACAGCCCATATTGTGGCCACGTTTAAAAAATTGTATGAAATTTTGCATATTTCGGTGCGGTCTGAACTGTTTGTAATCCCAAAATTTCGAGTCACATTCAAACTGATTTAAAAAAAAAGTATGTCAATATAAAATCCAACAAATTGTCCATGCATAAAAATCAATGCAATTTCAAATCTCGAAATGAAAAAAATAAATTTGAAACTAATTGCCGGTTTGATGTGTTTTAAAAATGTACAGCCCATTTCTCATTACTGATAGGCCATTTTCTCGGCCAGCCAAATGAAGCTCTCCTCGTCTTGAAAGATTTGCAGCCCAACAGGCTTGACAAAGCGACTTACTTGGCAAATCACAAAAAACTGGGTTGTGGCCGTGGACCCAGCTATCAGCCTCTCCACCTATAGTACTCTTCTGATGGAAGTCGGTCGTTGACCACATTGACCATGCCGCGCCGAGAGCACCAAGGCGGTGGACGACGGTGAGGCCTAGGAAGGGGACGGCGCGGATCCGGGGAAGACGTAGCAGTGGATGCCCACGCGGAGAGGAGTACGAGGGTTCATTAGTTCGGCTGCGGTGTGAGGCTGTTGTCGCCGCAGAATACAAGGGGTGTGGGTGAGTAGAGGGATGGCCTGGCCAGCGGTGGGAGTAGTATGTGGCGGCGAGGCCTCCGTGGCATCGCAGCCGGCCACGAGGGGCGGGAGAACGTGGCACGGCCGACGCTGGTTTGGGCGGTAATACGTCTCCAATGTATCTATAATTTTTTATTCCTCCATGCTGTATTATCTACTCTTTTGGACATTATTGGGCTTTATTATCCGCTTTTATATTATTTTTGGGACTAACCTATTAACCGGAGGCCCAGCCCAGAATTGCTGTTTTTTGCCTGTTTTAGGGTCTTGAAGAAAAGGAATATCAAACGGAGTCCAAACGAAAACGAAACCTTCGGGAACGTGATTTTCTCAACGAACAAGGCCCGAGAGACTTGGACCCTGCGTCATGAAAGAAAAGAGGAGGCCACGAGATAGGGGGGCGCGCCTGCCTACCCCAAGCGCGCCCTCCACCCTCGTGGGCCCCCTATTGCTCCACCGATGTACTCCTTCCTCCTATATATACCTACGTACCCCCAAACGATCAGATACGGAGCCAAAACCCTAATTCCACCGCTGCAACTTTCTGTATCCACGAGATCCCATCTTGGGGCCTGTTCCGGAGCTCCGCCGGAGGGGGCATCGATCACGGAGGGCTTCTACATCAACCCCATATCCCCTCCGATGAAGTATGAGTAGTTTACCTCAGACCTACAGGTCCATAGTTAGTAGCTAGATGGCTTCTTCTCTCTTTTTGGATCTCAATACAATGTTCTCCCCCTCTCTTGTGTGGAGAACTATTTGATGTAATATTCTTTTTGTTGTGTGTTTGTTGAGACCGATAAATTGTGGGTTTATGATCAAGTCTATCTATGAACAATATTTGAATCTTCTCTGAATTCTTTTATGCATGATTGGTTATCTTTGCAAGTCTCTTCAAATTATCAGTTTGGTTTAGCCTATTAGATTGATCTTTCTTGCAATGGGAGAAGTGCTTAGCTTTGGGTTCAATCTTGCGGTGTCCTTTCCCAGTGACAGTAGGGGCAGCAAGGCACGTATTGTATTGTTGCCATCGAGGATAACAAGTGTGACGCCCGGATAATCAAGCTACAGCAACCCTCTGCTAATGATGCCATGTCAGCTCGATCATTGTTGCTAATCTCATGTTAGTTCAAAAACCGATTCAAATTTAAAATTATGGCAAGCAACAAAAGTTTTCAAAAGGTCAAAACTAAAATGTTCTTAATCTGACAAATAATTCACAAGATATATTGGTGGAGAAAACAAGTTTTTATAAAATGTTTAAATGCACTAAACTAATTAAATTAGTAGCTATAACCAATAATCCAATGCTTTTTGTAATATAGAGAATATTAAACTAATTTATTTGGGAGCCCAGGTTATTGTGGCATTAGCATAAGTAGTAACATTATTTTAGAACTTTAGTAAATAGAAAATAAAATAAAACAATAAAAGAAAAGAGATTACAAAACCAGAAAAACCAAAACTAACAAAAAAGGGAAAAATCACCCCCACTGGGCTCCGGCCCAGCTGGCCTGCCCAACTGGGCCAAGGCCCACCCGGCCGCCTTAACCCCCCAATCCCCCGGTCCAACACTAGCCACCACCCACTTCCCCCCACTCGCGCCCCCACTCTCCCCCTCTCCCC
>NC_041392.1:635022510-635029450 GCF_002162155.2 Triticum dicoccoides | reverse complement strand
TGGCCGCCCCGCCTCCGCCCGCTGCTGGCGCGGCTGTTGCCGCGCCACGCCCACCTTCTGCCCGCTGCTGCTGGTCGCCCCGCCTCTGCTCGCTGAACTGCGGCGTGCCCTGCTCGCCGCCTCGCCTCCTCTGCTGCCGCCGCAGTGCCGTTGGCCACCACGGCCACCCTGGCCTCTGGCCTCACCCCGCCGCTCCCTGCGGGCAAGCGCCCGTGACGCCCTCTAACCACATCG
Source organism: Triticum dicoccoides (assembly GCF_002162155.2). Classification (NCBI taxonomy): domain Eukaryota; kingdom Viridiplantae; phylum Streptophyta; class Magnoliopsida; order Poales; family Poaceae; genus Triticum; species Triticum dicoccoides. Next base: position 635,029,216 of record NC_041392.1, on the reverse strand, counting down.
TCCCTCTGGGCTAATGACAAGCGGGGCCCACGCTCCTGAGAATGAAAAATAATAATTATAAAAAAACAAACAAAAACTATAATTTGTATAAAAAATAATCAATTAATTAATTAATTAAAGAATTATTTAACTTAATTAATCTTGATTAATTAAACTAATTAATCATAATTAGACTAACCTAATTAACTTAACCTAATTAATATGTTAATTAAACCAATTAATTAGGTTAATTAGTTATCAGTCAATGACATGTGGGCCCCCTGTCCAGTTTGACCAATCGAACTGTTGACTGGGTTGACCCAGTCTATGACAGATGGGCCCTGTTTGACCCTGTTGACCAGTCAACAGTTGACTGGTCAAATGCTGACTGGACCCCCCCTTGACCCCACCTGCCAGCCGCACATGCATTCTGTTGGGTACAATTATGTGTACCCATAGCAATTTAAGATTTAATTTTCGAATTAAAACAATTTATAAAATGATTTAAAAGTTTTGAAATTAATAGAAAGTAATCCGTAGCTCGGATGAAAAAACTTTGTACATGAAAGTTGCTCGGAATGACGAGACGAATCTGGATACGCATCTCGTTCGTCCGCCACGCATCCCTAGCATAGCGAACACACAACTTTCCCTCTCCAATTCATATGTCCGAAAACACGAAACACCGGGGATATTTTTCTGGATGTTTCCCCCCTTCGCTGGTACCACCTCATAGCGCATTAGGGCACCCCTAGCACTGTGTATTATCATGTTATGCCTTGTGATGCTTTGATTGCACTGTTATTTATTGTGTTCCCCTTCGCTACTTCTTTCTGGTAGACCCAGAGACCGCTGCCGGTACCCCTGTTATCGACTACAGTGTTGACGACCCCTCTCTCTTGCTAGAGCAACCAGCTAAGCCCCCCCCCCTTTGATCACCAGATATCGCCTACTCTTCTCTATACTGCTTGCATTAGAGTAGTGTAGCATGTTACTCCTTTCCGTTAATCCTATTCTGATGCATAGCATGTCCTTGCTACTACTGTTGATACCTTTACCTGCTATCCTAATGCTTTGTATAGGATGCTAGTGTTCCATCAGTGGCCCTACACTCTTGCCCGTCTGCCATGCTATACTACTGGGCCGTCATCACTTCGGGAGGTGATCACGGGCATATGCTATATACTTTATACTAAACATTACTTATGATACTGTTCGGAGTTGGGGGATGAAGGGGCAGGTGGCTCCATCCCGGTAGAGGTGGGCCTGGGTTCCCGACGACCCCCGACTGTTACTTTGTGGCCGGCGTCCGTGCCTGTTTCAAAATAACACGTTTAACGAGATCTTGGTATTTGATCTGAGTCTGGCCACTGGCCTATACGCACTAACCATCTATGCGGGGACAGTTATGGGCACTCGACGTCATGGTATCAGCTGAAGCCTTCGTGACGTTAGCCACTGAGCGGCGCGCGCCGGATTGGACCTTAAGCCTGCTCTTGTATTAATGGGGCTAGTTCTGCTTCCGGCCGCGTATGCAACGTGCAGGTGTGAAATGGGCGATGGGCCCAGACCCCTGCGCCATAGGATTTAGACCGGCGTGCTGACCTCTCTGTTGTGCCTAGGTAGGGCTGTGACGTGTTGATCTTCCACGGCCGGGCATGACCCCGAAAAAGTGTGTCCGGCCAAATGGGATCAAGCATGTTGGGAAATGTCGTGCACCCCTGCAGGGAAGTTAATCTATTCGAATAGCCATGATCTTCGGTAACAGGACGACTTGGAGTTGTACCTTGACCTTATGACAACTAGAACCGGATACTTAATAAAATGCACCCTTCCAAGTGCCAGATACAACCGGTGTTCGCTCTCTCACAAGGCGACGAGGGGAGGATCATCGGTTATGATTATGCTACACGATGCTACTTGGTGAACTTGCCATCTACTCTCTTCTCCTGCTGCAAGATGGAGGTTACCAGAAGCGTAGTCTTCGAAAGGACTAGCTATCCCCTTCTTATTCCGGCTTTCTATAGTTCAGTCCACATATGATACCCTTATTCCATTTGATACCAATGCATACATATGTAGTGTAGCTCCTTGCTTGCGAGTACTTTGGATGAGTACTCACGGTTGCTTTGCTCCCTCTTTCCCCCCTTTCTATACTCGATTGCTGCAACCAGACATTGTAGCCCAGGAGCTAGACGCCACCGTCGACGACGACTACTACTACTCGGGAGGTGCCTACTACGTGCAGCCCTCTGACGATGACCAGGAATAGTTTAGGAGGATCCCAGGCAGGAGGCCCGCGCCTCTTTCAATCTGTATCCCAGTTTGTGCTAGCCTTCTTAAGGCAAACTTGTTTAACTTATTTCTGTACTCAGATTTTGTTGCTTCCGCTGACTCGTCTATGATCGAGCTCTTGTATTCGAGTCTTCGAGGCCCTTGGCTTGTAATATGATGCTTGTATGACCTATTTTATTTGTAGAGTTGTGTTGTGATATCTTCCCGTGAGTCCCTGATCTTGATCGTACACGTTTGTGTGTATGATTAGTGTATGATTGAATCTGGGGCATCACAACAAGAAGGGGTTTTCTTCATATTGCATGAGTCTATCCCTCTACATCATGTCATCTTGCTCAAGGCGTTACTCTATTTTTAACTTAATACTCTAGATGCATACTGGATAGCGGTCGATGAGTGGAGTAATAGTAGTAGATGCAGGCAGGAGTCGGTCTACTTGTCTCGGACGTGATGCCTATATACATGATCATACCTAGATATTCTCATAACTATGCTCAATTCTGTCAATTGCTCAACAGTAATTTGTTCTCCCACCGTAGAATACCTATGCTATCAAGAGAAGACACTAGTGAAACCTATGGCCCCGGGTCTATCTTCATCATATTAATCTCCTACTACTTAGTTATTTCCTTTGCTATTTACTTTGCCTTTATTTTACTTTGCATCTTTATCATAAAAATACCAAAAACATTATCTTATCATATCTATCATATCTCACTCTCGTAAGTGGCCTTATAGGGATTGACAACCCATATTTCCATTGGTTGCGAGGATTTATTTGTTTTGTGCAGGTACGAGGGACTCGCGCGTAGCCTCCTACTGGATTGATACCTTGGTTCTCAAAAACTAAGGGAAATACTTACACTACTTTGCTGCATCATCCCTTCCTCTTCGGGGAAAACCAACGCACTGCTCAAGAGGTAGCAAGAAGGATTTTTGGCGCCGTTGCTGGGGAGGTCTACACAAATGTCAACATACCAAGTACCCATCACATACCCTTATCTCCCACATTACACTATTTGCCATTTGCCTCTCATTTTCCTCTCCCCCACTTCACCCTTGCCATTTTGTATGCCCTCTCTCTCTATCCTCCCTCTCTTTCTCTATTTGCCTCTTTTTGCCCGCTTGCTTTTTGTTTGCTTGTGTGTTAGTTTGCTTGGTTGTCACGATGGCTCAAGATAATACTAAATTGTGTGACTTCACCAATACCAACAATAATGATTTTATTAGCACTCCAATTGCTCCTCTTACCGATGCCGAATCTTGTGAAATTAATACTGCTTTGCTGAATCTTGTCATGAAAGATCCGTTTTCCGGCCTTCCTAGTGAAGATGCCGCTACCCATCTAAATAGCTTCATTGATTTGTGTGACATGCAAAAGAAGAAAGATGTGGATAATGATATTGTTAAATTGAAGCTATTTCCTTTTTCGCTTAGATATCGTGCTAAAGCTTGGTTTTCGTCTTTGTCTAAAAATAGTATTGATTCATGGAATAACTGCAAAGATGCTTTTATCTCTAAGTATTTTCCTCTCGCTAAGATCAACTCTCTTAGAAACGATATTATGTATTTTAAGCAACTTGATCATGAACATGTTGCACAAGCTTGGGAGAGAATGAAATTAATGATACGTAATTGCCCTACTCATGGTTTAAATTTGTGGATGATTGTTCAAAAATTTTATGTCGGATTAAATTTTTCTTCTAGAAATCTTTTAGATTCGGCCGTGGGAGACACTTTTATGGAAATCACTTTAGGAGAAGCTACTAAACTCCTAGATAATATTATGGTTAATTATTCTCAATGGCATACTGAAAGATCTAATAAAAAGGTGCATGTGATAGAAGAAATTAATGTTTTGAGTGGAAAGATGGATGAACTTATGAAATTATTTGCTAATAAGAGTGTTTCTTATAATCCTAATGATATGCCCTTGTCTATTTTTATTGAGAATAATAATGAATCTATGGATGTGAATTTTGTTAGTAGGAACAATTTTGGTAACAAAGCATATAGAGGAAATTTCAACCCTAGGCCTTATCCTAGTAATCCCTCTAATAATTATGGTAATTCCTACAACAATTCTTATGGAAATTATAATAAGATGCCCTCTGATTTTGAATCTAATATTAAAGAATTTATTACTTCGCAAAAGAATGTTAATGCTTTGATTGAAGAAAAACTACTTAAGATTGATGATTTGGCTAGGAACGTTGATAGAATTTCTCTTGATGTTGATTCTTTGAAACATAGATCTATTCCACCTAAGCATGATATTAATGAGTCTCTCAAAGCCATGAGAATTTCCATTGATGAGTGCAAAGAAAGAACCGCTAGGATGCGTGCTAAGAAAGATGCCTTTATAAGAGCGTGTGCTTCTAGTTCCTATGAGAATAAAGATGAAGATCTAAAAGTTATTGATATGTCCCATATTAAATATCTGTATTGCAATATGAATCTTGATAATGAGGGGACTGAATATGATCCACCTTTACCTAGAAGGCATTCCAATAGTTCGGAATTTGTTGATCTTGATGCTAAAATTGATAAAAGTGGGATTGAAGAAATTAAAACCCTAGATGTTGCTAAACCCACTATTATAGATTTCAAGGAATTTTACTATGAAAATTGCTCTTTGATTGATTGTATTTCCTTGTTGCAATCATGCTAAATTCTCCTCACGCTTATAGTCAAAATAAAGCGTTCACTAAACATATCATTGATGCCTTGATGCAATCTTATGAAGAAAAACTTGAATTGGAAGTTTCTATCCGTAGAAAACTTTATGATGACTGGGAACCAACTACTAAAATTAAAATTAAAGATCATGAATGCTATGCTTTATGTGATTTGGGTGCTAGTGTTTCCATGATTCCAAAGACTTTGTGTGATTTGTTAGGTTTCTGTGATTTTGATGATTGCTCTCTAAACTTGCACCTTGCGGATTACACTATTAAGAAACCTATGGGAAGAATTAATGATGTTCTTATTGTTGCAAATAGGAATTATGTGCCCGTAGATTTTATTGTTCTTGACATAGATTGCAATCCTTCATGTCCTATTATTCTTGGTAGACCTTTCCTTAGAGTGTTTTGAATACTAAGAGAAGTTTGATGCTTGATGATTGTTTTGAGATATGGAGGTAATAATATCAAAGTCGTGCTAGTTGAGTAGTTGTGAAATTGAGAAATACTTGTGTTGAAGTTTGCAAGTCCCGTAGCATGCACGTATGGTAAACGCTATGCAACAAATTTGAAACATGAGGTGTTATTTGATTGTCTTCCTTATGAGTGGCGGTCGGGGATGAGCGATGGTCTTTTCCTACCAGTATATCCCCCTAGGAGCATGTGCGTAGTACCGAGGTTTTTGATGACTTTTAGATTTTTGCAATAAGTATGTGAGTTCTTTATGACTAATGTTGAGTCCATGGATTATATGCACTCTCAGCCTTCCATCCTTGCTAGCCTCTTCGGTACCATGCATTGCCCTTTCTCACATTGAGAGTTGGCGCAAACTTCGCCGGTACATCCAAACCCCGTGATATGATACACTCTTTCACACATAAACCTCCTTATATCTTCCTCAAAACAGCCACCATACCTACCTATTATGGCATTTCCATAGCCATTCCGATATATATTGCCATGCAACTTTCCATCATTCCATTCATCATGACACATTCATTATTGTCATATTTCTTAGCATGATCATGTAGTTGACATAGTATTTGAGGCAAAGCCACCATTCATAATTCTTTCATACATGTCACTCTTGGTCCATTGCATATCCCGGTACACCGCCGGAGGCATTCATATAGAGTCATCTTTTGTTCTAGTATCGAGTTGTAATCATTGAGTTGTAAATAAATAGAAGTGTGATGATCATCATTTTCTAGAGCATTGTCCCAAGTGAGGAATTACAAAAAATAAAATAAAAAGGAAAGGCCATAAAAAATAGAAGGCCCAAAAAAGAGAAAGGCCATAAAAAAGAGAAGGCCCAAAAAAATGAGAGAAAAAGAGAGAAGGGACAATGTTACTATCCTTTACCACAATTGTGCTTCAAAGTAGCACCTTAATCTTCATGTTAGAGAGTCTCTTGTTTTGTCACTATCATATACTAGTGGGAATTTTTCATTATAGAACTTGTCTTGTATATTCCAACAATGGGCCTCCTCAAGTGCCCTAGGTCTTCGTGAGCATGCAAGTTGGATGCACACCCACTAGTTTCTTTTGTTGAGCTTTCGTACATTTATAGCTCTAGTGCATCCGTTGCATGGCAATCCCTACTCCTTGCATTAACATCAATTGATGGGCATCTCCATAGCCCATTGATTAGCCTTGTTGATGTGAGACTTTCTCCTTTTTTGTCTTCTTCACATACCCCCCCCCCCCTCATTATATTCTATTCCACCCATAGTGCTATGTCCATGGCT